>NC_080544.1:110033723-110276223 GCF_028640845.1 Ahaetulla prasina
CAGGTGGGTGACTTTGGGCTAATTGCCAGGGAATTGGGAGTTCTAGTCTCACCTTAGACATGAAAATCAGGTGGGTGACTTTGGGCTAATTGCCAGGGAATTGGGAGTTCTAGTCCTGCCTTAGAGGCATGAAAATCAGGTGGGTGACTTTGGGCTAATTGCCAGGGAATTGGGAGTTCTAGTCCTGCCTTAGGCATGAAAGCCAGGTGGGTGACTTTGGACGAATCACCAGGAGACAGGGAATTCTAGTCCTGCCTTAGGCATGAAAGCCAGGTGGGTGACTTTGGACGAATCACCAGGAGACAGGGAATTCTAGTCTCACCTTAGACATGAAAGTCAGTTGGGAGACTTTGGGCCAATCACCAGGAGACAGTGAGTTCTAGTCTCACCTTAGACATGAAAATCAGGTGGGTGACTTTGGACGAATCACCAGGAGACAGGGAATTCTAGTCTCACCTTAGACATGAACGTCAGTTGGGACCAATCACCAGGAGACGGGGAGTTCTAGTCCCGCCTTAGGCATGAAAGCCGGCTGGATGACTTTGAGTCAGTCCCTCTCTCTCTCTCAACCCAACCCACCTCGCAGGACTGTTGTTATGGGTAAAAATAGGAGGAAGAAGGTGTGTTGGCTGTCTTTGTCGCATGAAGTTATTAGGAAAAAAAATAATAGGAGGATCCTAATGAAGTAATTAAATAAGAAAGTCAGCGTTGCTAGATCCAGCCAAGACCTTTTGCCTTTTCAACAGTGTCCAAGTGGGAGAACGACTGTCTTTGTTCATGGAGACCCTCAACCTGGAACATTTTATAACCCTCAACTTACGACCACAATTAGCATCAGACCTGCTAGAGGTAGTTGCTAAGGGAACCGTATCCTTTTGCAGGGGTCTCCAACCTTGGCCGCTTTAAGACTTGTGGACTTCAACTCCCAGAGTCTGGGAGTTGAAGTCCACAAGTCTTAAAGCGGCCAAGGTTGGAGACCCCTGCCCTTTTGTGTCACCGTTGTAAAACGAATCACTGCAGCTGTTGAATGAGTCACACGCTAGTGAAGCGAATCCGGTTTCCCTCATGGACTTTGCTGGTCAGAAGGTCGCAAAAGCGGATCACGTGACACCCCCCTCCCCCCCGGGACACTTCAACCGTCATAAATACGAATCATTTGGGAAGCTTCTAAAAATTCTGATCACACAAACCCTGACTGGCGTGGTTTGTAAGTCCCTTTTTCCTAAGTCACTTGTTTTCCCAACGGCGTCATAATGTTGAACGGTCGCTAAATGAACTGTTTTAAGTGGAGGACGACCTGAAATTATGAATTATGTCCTGTAATCTCAGTGTGCAGAGAGAGAGAGAGAGAAAGAGAGAGGAAGGAAGGAAGGAAGGGAGAGAGAGAGAAAGAGAGAGAGGAAGGAAGGGAGGGAGGGAGGGAGGGAGAGAAAGAGAGAGAGAGAGGAAGGAAGGAAGGAAGGGAGAGAGAGAGAAAGAAGAGAGGAAGGAAGGAAGGAAGGGAGGGAGGGAGAGAGAGAAAGAGAGAGAGAGAGGAAGGAAGGAAGGGAGGGAGGGAGGGAGGGAGGGAGAAAGGAAGGAAGGAAGGAAGGAAGGAAGGGAGAGACAGAAAGAGAGAGAAGAGAGAGAGGAAGGAAGGAAGGAAGGGAGAGAGAGAAAGAGAGAGAGAAAGAGAGAGAAAGAGAGGAAGGAAGGAAGGAAGGAAGGAAGGAAGGAAGGAAGGAAGGGAGAGAGAGAAAGAGAGAGAGAGAGAGAGAGGAAGGAAGGAAGGGAGAGAGAGAAAGAGAGAGAAAAAGAGACAGGAAGGAAGGAAGGAAGGGAGAGAGAGAGAGAGAGGAAGGAAGGGAGAAAGAGAAAGAGAGAGAAAGAGAGAGAGGAAGGAAGGGAGGGAGGGAGGGAGGGAGGAAGGAAGGGAGAGAGAGAAAGAGAGAGAAAAAGAGAGAGAAATAAAGAGAGAGAGAGAGAGGAAGGAAGGAAGGAAGGAAGGGAGAGAGCGAAAGAGAGAGAGAGAGAGGAAGGAAGGAAGGGAGAGAGAGAAAAAGAGAGAGAGAAAGAGAGAGAAAGAGAGAGAGGAAAGGAGGGAGGGAGGGAGGAAGGAAGGAAGGGAGAGAGAAAGAGAGAGAGAGAAAGAGAGAAAAAGAGAGAGAGAAAGAGAAAGAGAGAGAGAGAGAGAGAGAGAGAGAGGGTGGCAGGGAGGGAGGATGTCTTGCAAATGAATACAGGAAGTCCTGCATTTAGTGCAGTGGTTAAAGTTGGATCTAGACAAGGAGCCAAAATGAGAAAACCACAATCCAATTCTTGATAACTGAGATCGTGCCATTGCGCCGTGAGAAACTCTGCCAGCGGCCTTTGACTGGATGGCACCAGGGCCTGGCTCAGGACAACACCAGAGGTGGGTTTCAGCAGGTTCTGACCAGTTCTGGAGAACTGGTAGCGGAAATTTTGAGTAGTTCGGAGAACCGGTAGTAAAAATTCTGACCGCCCCCGCCCGCCATCTATTCTCTGCCTCCCGAGTCCCAGCTGATCAGGAGGAAATGGGGATTTTGCAGTATTCTTCCCCTGGAGTGGGGAGGGAATGGGGATTTTGCAGTAACCTTCCCCTGCCCCGCCCACCAAGCCATGCCATGCCCACAGAACCGGTAGTAAAAAAAAATTTGAAAGCCACCACCGGACAAAACCCGAGTGGAGGAGAGCCAGGTGGGAGGTGGGGAAGAGAGGTAGGGGCCAGCGTTACCTGTCGCGGGGCGTCCTGCTCGGCGCTCTGCGGTTCCCACACCAGCGACAACTGTGGCTTTTTCCCCACTTTTTGAAACTGGAATCCCACCAACGGCAGAGCCTGGCAAGGCAACGGGGAGACGTAGTCAACGGGTGGAGCAGGATGGGAGATGGAGTCCATGGGGAGGGGGTGGGAGGGAGGGGCAGGATTCGGAGGGGCACCGAGCGGTGAAGAAATAAGAGACACCCCTGCCCACGTACAGAAAGTTTTTTTCAACCCCATCCTGTATTTTGCACACTTACACTGGTAACCTTTTCCTGATATTTCTTAATCTTTTAATAGCGTAAGCCACTCAGGGTTACCCCCCGGGAGGTAAGATGGGCAGCTGATAAATTTAATAAATAAGCATATGAATTATATTTATATATAGTGCCAGTTTTCATCCTGGCACTTAGTCAGCCAGGCTGGGTCACTGGATCAAAGTGCTATCAGGGTTGAGGTTCGAGATAAGGATTGCGTTTTCTCTAACTGCCCGTTTGCGGGCACTTAAGGCAGCCGTTGCCAGGCACTGGGCTCCCAGTACGAGCTGCAAAGGCCGATGAGCCCAAAGGTGGCCCATGATTGCCAGGGACTGGCTTCTTGTAGGGGTAATTCAGAAACCTCTGGGAAGGAAGCTATGAAAGCTGGGTGAGCCAATCACCAGGTGGCTGTGAATTCTAGTTCTGCCTTAGGCATGAAAGCCGGCTGGTTCGGGCGAACCGGTAGCAGAAATCGTGGGTGGGCCCGCTCTGGCTCTATACTGCCCTATTTAGGCACGTTTTTGAGGCCGGGCGCAAGTGTGGAAGAGGCGTGCGCGAGCAATGCGCGGAAGGCCAGGCACATACACACTCATATTTTCAGTGCTGGGCGAACCGGTAGGTAAATTATGTGGATCCCACCTTTGGTCTAGGCCAATCACCAAGAGACGGTGAATTCTAGTCTGGACAGTGAGTTCTAGTCTAGGCATGAAAGACAGCTGGTTGACTGTGGACGAATTACCCGGTGGTTATGAGTTCTAGTCCTGTCTTACGCATGAAAGCCAGCTGGGTGACTTTGAATCAGGGGTGGGTTGCTACCGGTTCTCCCCGGTTCGGGAGAGCCGGTAGCGGAGATGTTGAAGTGACAGCGAACTGGTTCGCTCCGACCGTCATCTGGGCCCTCCCGCCGACCCCTGCGCTATATCTATCTTTATTCCTCCGTTTTTAGCCCAGCAGCCCGCAGAGCGGATTGCAATGCCTCAGCTGTTCAGCCACTCAATGCGCTTGCGCGCAATCCGATCACGCGCGAAGCAAACCGGTGGTAACGCCGGTTAGAACCCACCACTGCTTTGAAACAATCAGAGGGTGGCTGTGAGTTCTAGTTCTGCCTTTGGCATGAAAGACAGCTGGGCGGCTGTCTTTGGCCCAGTCGTTCTCTCTAAGCCCAGCCCACCTCACAGGGTTATTGTTGTGGGGACCATATTAGGAGGAAGGCCTGTATGGTATGTTCTCTGCCTTGAGTTACTTCGGAAGCAAGGGTGTCAAACTCAACGCCCGGGGCCCGGATCCGGCTCACAGGGTACTTAGATCTGGCCCGCAAGGCCACCCTGGAAACAGCGAAGGACCGGCCCACAGTGCCTCTGCCAGCGAAAATGGAGCTCGGGAGAGCTGTGCGCCATCTTCCCGAGCTCCGTTTTTGCTGGCAGAGGCTTGCAGGAGGCTGTCGCAGCCTAAAACGGAGCTTGGGAGCCTGTTTTTGTTGGGAGAGCGCTTGGCCCATCACAGGCGCCCCCCGACATGAGTGGGGTCGACCTGGCCGCACCCACCTCAGCCATGCCCCCCCGTTGCCCCTCTCGCCAAGGTCAAACACAACCCTGATGCGGCCCTCAGTGAAATCCAGTTGGACACCCCTCTTCTAAAGCAATAACGGAGGGATAAAATGCTACTGAATAAATTCTTCCTGCAAGCATCTTCCTGATGCCTGCAGATAGGCAGTCACGGCACATGGAGGCTTCATCGCTGGAGGCAACCTACATCGCTGTTGTCGTCGTCCCCCCACCCCCACTCCCCTTTCTGTCTCTCTGGCTTCGCCTTCCAAAGTCCTGCGTTTCTGCCAAAAAGGATCAGCCTTTGGCCAAGCAGTTACCCCGCTGATTGTCTTAAAACGACGGGGCTTCTTGGGGATTTAATCCAGGGGTGGGGGCTGTTGGGGGTTCTCAGGGGTTCGGGAGAACCTCTAGCTAAGATCCTGTGCAGTTCAGAGAACCCCACTCCTGGCTGGGCCCACCTATCCGGCCCCTCCCATTCCAGGAGTCCCCATGCAGTCAGTTTTGGATGCAGGTAAGTGCAGGGCACGCGCGGACGCTCGGGGAAGACGAAACGGGCCTACCAGAACTTCGGGAGGGGGCTCTGGAGCCTGGGGAGGGCGTTTTCGCCCTCCCGGAGGCTCAAAGAAACCCTCTGGAGGCCGGGGAGGGCAAACCCCACCCCCATGGTGCAGGAGGCTGACTACGCCCACCATGCCACGCCCATCCAGCAACCGGGCAGAGAGAACCCCTTGCTAAAATTGGTGAAACCCAATCCTGATTTAATCTGTTGATCCTACATCAGCCCGGGATCCTGGAGCTGGTGGATCCCGAAGTGCCTGGCTGTGCCCTCTGCCCTCTGGACTCTGTCTTTCCCGGGCTACATTCCCAATTTGCGGAAACAAGGATGTAAAAACCTCAACCGAGATCTGGATCACGCACTCGTGACGTCTCGCCTGGATTACTGCAATGCTCTCTACATGGGGCTCCCCTTGAAGGGCATCCGGAGGCTACAGTTAGTCCAGAATGCGGCTGCGCGGGTGATAGATGGAGCCCCCCGTGGCTCCCGCATAACACCCATCCTGCGCAGACTGCACTGGCTACCTGTGGCCTTCCGGGTGCGCTTCAAGGTTTTGGTGACCACCTTTAAAGCGCTCCATGGCATAGGGCCGGGTTATTTACGGGACCGCCTACTGCTACCGAATACCTCTCACCGACCCGTGCGCTCTCATAGAGAGGGACTCCTCAGGGTGCCGTCAGCGAGGCAATGTCGTCTGGCGACGCCCAGGGGAAGGGCCTTCTCTGTGGGGGCTCCCACCCTCTGGAACGAACTACCCCCCGGACTTCGTCAGCTTCCGGACCTTCGGACCTTCCGCCGCGGGCTTAAAACATACCTATTTAATTGCGCAGGACTGAGTTAGATTTTAAATTTATGGGTTTTAAATTGGGTTTTATTTCTATATTTTTAATTATTGGGCTTTTAGAATAAGTTTTTAATTGCTTTTATATTGTATTTATGTGTTTTTAAGTGCCTGTAAACCGCCCTGAGTCCTTCGGGAGATAGGGCGGTATATAAATATGATCAAATAAATAAATAAAATAAAATGGGTAATGCAGAATGCCTCCGGTTTTTGAAAGCAGGGCTACAGGTAGTTCTCGACTTACGACCTCAGTTGAGACCCAAATTGTTGCTGTCGCTAAGGGAGACATTTGTGAAGTGGGTTTGGCCCCGTGTTGCGACCTTTTTCGGACCGCCGTTGTTAAGTGAATCACTGTTGTTGTTAAATTAGTAACACAGTTGTTAAGTGAATCTGGTTTCCCCATGGACTTCGCTGGTCAGAAGGTCCCAAGAGGGGGAATCACGTGACCCCTGGGGCACTGCGACGGTCATAAATATGAGACAGATGAGCCATGCATCTGAATTTTGATCATGTGACCACCGGTCATAGGTGTGAAAAAGTCACTTTTCTTCAATGACCCTGTAACTTTGAACGGTCACTAAATGAACAGTTGTAAATCGAGGATCTCCTGTAAATATCTCCTGTTATCTCAGTGTGCAGAGAGAGAGAGAGAGTCTTGCAAAAGATTACAGGTAATCCTCGATTTACAACCATTCATTTAGTGACCGTTCAAAGTTACGACGGCACTGAAAAAAGTGACTTCCGACCGTTTTTCACACTTACGACCGTTGCAGCATCCCCGGTCACGTGATTTACATTCGGATGCTTGACAGCTGACTCACATTTATGACGGTTGCAGCCTCCGGGGGGGGGGGTCACACGGTCTCATTTTGCGACCTTCTGATGAGCGAAGTCAATGAGGGAGGCCAGATTCACTTAACAACCGTGTGACTCACTTAACAACTGCAGTGATTCACCTCACAACCGTAGCCTGAACAGTCGTAAAACAGGGAAGATTCACTTAACAAATGCCTCACTGAATAACCTATATTGTGGAGCTCCATTGTTGTCGTAAGTTGAGGACCGATGGAACAGAAGTTGCCTTCAGAAGCTGCGGGAGCTTCATCGTTGGAAGCTTTCAAGAAGAGACCGGACTGGATTCTGTCAGAAATAGTGTAAGGTCTCTTGCTTGGACGGGGGGTTGGGCTAGATGACCTCCGAGGTCCCTTCCAACTCTGTTATTCTATATTCAGCGGAACAGAAGTCGCCTTCGGAAGTTGGGGGAGCTTCATCGCTGGAAGCTTTCAAGAAGAGACCGGGCTGCCATCGGTCAGAAACGGCATAGGGTCTCCTGTTTGGGCAGGGAGGGGTTGGACTAGATGACCTACAAGGTCCCTCCCAACTCTGTTAATCTGTATCTATCTGTATGGGACTGCCTGTATTTATAGATCTCTTCAAAATAAAGATGGGAAATAAAGAATTCGGTCTAGCGTCCCATCCCGACTTTTTCCGGCCTCGTGCTGCCATCGGATCACCAGGGACCGGCTCAGCCCGCTGCCTGCCGCCGCCGAAAAGTCCACCAGATGCCGCCGAGTGTCGTTTGCGACAAGGAAATGAAATCCAATGTCTCCCTGGTGGATCGTTGGGAGGGTAGAACTGCCTGCATGGCAGGATCTGCTCTGCTTTAATGGCCGAGCTGGGAGGGGATAATGGTCCCGGTTTCAGCAAGGGGCAGATGGAGGCACAGCCGGTACCGGCCCGCCGTCCCCAAACAGCGATCGGAGACGGGGAGGAAGGGAGGGATGGCAGCGTCCTCCCCAAACGGGCTCCTGAACTGCCTTGCACAGCAAGAGGCCCGCAGCTGCCATAGGGCAGGAGACGTAGTCCTCGACTTACCACCGCGACTGAGCCCCCAAATTTCCATTGTTAAGCAAGACGGCTGCTAAGTGAGGCAGACAGAGCATCACTGACTCTCTGGCAGCCATGATTTCTGGCCTGGAAATGGACTCCCAGCTTAGCGATGTGCTCAGAGTACAGAGAGTCCTCGACTTAAAAGGCCGCAACTCAGCCCCAACCACGCTTCCGTTGTTTAAGCGAGACGGCTGCTAAGCCAGTTTTGCCCCGTTTTTACGACCTCTCTCGCCACAGCTGTTAAAATGAATCACGGTGGTCAGTAATTGAGGTCAGGGGTCTGCAAACTTGGCTCTTTTAAGACTTGCGGATTTCAACTCCCAGAGTCCCTCAGCCAGCAAAGCAAAGCTGGCTGAGGAACTCTGGGAGTTGAAGTCCACAAGTCTTAAAAGAGCCAAGTTTGCAGACCCCTGAGTTAGGGGAATTAAGTTCAGGGAATCCGGCTTCCCCGTTGACTTTGCTTGTCCGGAGGTCGCAGATCACATGACTCCCCCAAGGGCGCTGCGACCGTCATAACTATGAGCCGGTGGCCAAGCGTCTGATTTTTTGATCACGTGACCGTGGGGACGCTGCAAAGGTTGCGACTGTGAAAAACAGACGTTAAGTCGCTCTTCTCAGGGGTGCTGTAACTTTGAACGGTCATTAAACGCAACTGTTGCAATTCGAGGACTACCTGTATTTTGCGCGGCCCCCAGGCAAATCTTTCCCTTTTCTAGCTTCTCTTGCTCTATCCAATTCTGTCTTGTTCGGTTCGCCTTTCCAGCACTGAAAGACTAAAAATTGGTTTGCCCGGCTAATTCTCAGATCCGTTGTTGTGGACTGTCAGCTGCTGGGCCCTCCAGGAGCCAAATCAGAGGGAGGAGGAGGAGAAGGCGTGGGAGTCAGGGCAGCATCAAGGCAACCTGAGAGCTCCGAGTGGGAAACGGGAATGGAGCTGGCAGAGAGAGAGAGAGAGAGAGGGGCG
Organism: Ahaetulla prasina; assembly: GCF_028640845.1. Classification (NCBI taxonomy): domain Eukaryota; kingdom Metazoa; phylum Chordata; class Lepidosauria; order Squamata; family Colubridae; genus Ahaetulla; species Ahaetulla prasina. The sequence continues at coordinate 110,042,537 of NC_080544.1, forward strand.
GAGCCTGAGCCGTCCGTCAGCCCTCAGATGGAGAGTCAACAGCCATAAGTCTGGAGGTGGCTGATGAGGAAGAGGAGGAACAGCTGGGTCCAGTGCCTGATGCTCAGATGTGCAGAAGGCAGAGGAGAGGAGAGCAGTGGAAATCTATGGGCCGGTCCTTGGGAAGGAAGAACCACTGCTGCTAGCAAAGCCCCACCCTAGCTCTGGGGATAAAAGGCAGGGGGCGGAGATGAATAGATGTGACAGACAGACGGACGGACTTGTTAGCCTGCATTGAGAGAGAAACTTTTTGCTGCGGCTGCCGGCACTCCTAATTAAAGGAATCGTTGATTAATTACAGAGGGTTTGTCGTGTTTGGGGAGCTGGCTCAGAACACCCGTCCTGCCAGCCTGGGAATCACAGAGACTCACGTTGCAATAAATGCGCTTCTGGACTCCGAATCGCAGCACCAGGACATCAAAGGCCTCGCTCAGGATGCCCATCACCATGGCCTCCGACTCCAGCGGTCCACACTCCTGCAAGACACAATACACGGGGACCGGGGGTGGGGCGGGGGCACAGAAAGAGGGAGGGATGAGCAAAGAGGAACAGCCTGTTCTGTCCCCCCTCGCCTCCGTCCGAGCGATGGCTTAATTAGCCGGCACTATCAGCTCTGGCAGCGAACTAGCGAGCGTCTGCCAAGTGACTCTGTTATCTCCCTCAACGCCGATGAGTCACCCAGGAACAAACAGTACTTCAGCTCTTAGTTAAGCAGTTAATTTGCTTGCTATGAAGAGGCACAGTAGCTCTTGCTGCCTTTATATCCTGTGGGGTGTGGCTCCATGACCCAGCACTTCCTATGCCTGCCCCACCCCTGCTTCTGTTGTTCCCGCCTCTCCTGCCTCTGAAACCTAGGGTCCAACCAGGCCTGATTGCCATCAGCTGGGTCTGCAGGCGTGGCCTGGGGGAGAAAGAGTCAGGGGACGGAGGCCTCGTTATCTCTTCCACCTGGCCTGTTTCTGACTCCTGGAGCTGAGCCAGGGAAGCCGGTGCTCCCGAGATACGTCCTGACGGCCCTTCCCCCTCACTTTCCAAGTCACTTTCTGGCAGGGGGCCCGGCTCGGGGGGCACAGACACAACAGAACCCCTTTGTGGCACCAGGAGTTTCGAACCTGTTTCCCATCCAAGCTTCGTGCAAAACCCTCGTGCAAAGCTTGGAGAGACGACAAATAATCGGCTTGGATCAAATCCCAAGGGTAGAACCGGAGATCTGTCAAGGGAAGGAGCAAGAACAGATCTCCAAAGGATTTGGATCGGAGGTGGTGCTTTTCCGGCTAGTCCTCGAGTTACGACCAAAAATTTATGTTGCCGAGTAAAACGACTGTTAAGCGAGTTTGCTCCGTTTTACAACTTTTCCGGCCGCCGTGGTTAAGCAAGTCAGTGCAGTTGTTAAGTTAGGAACACGGTCGTTAAGCGAATCTGGCTTCCCCATGGACTTTGGTTGTCAGAGAGATCGCAAAAAGCGGACCACGTGACCCCGGGGCACTGCGACCGTCGTAAATATGAGTCGGTAGCCGAGCGTCTGAATTTTGATCAGGTGACCAAGGGGACGCTGCGTCAGTCGCAAGTGTGAAAAATGGGCCCTAAGTCACTTTTTCCAGTGCCGGCGTAACTTTGAACGGTCACTAAATGAACTGTCGTAAGTCGAGGACTGCCTGTATTGATATCTTCACTGAAAAATTTGTGGATTTTTTTTTCCCCAAGAAGAAAAAATCTCCTCTATGATACATTTGGGAATCGGGGTTTTTCCGCTTAGCAGCTTTTAAGATGTGCGGACTTGAACTCCCAGCATTCCCCAGGCAGCATGGCCAGAGTTGAAGTCTTACAAGTTGCTCAGTGGAGAAAGTTTACTATACGTCCAGTCCTCCAATTCCAATCATCCGTTTAGCGGCCGTTCGAAGTTACAAAGGCACCGAAAAAAGTGACTTATGACCGTTATTCATGCTTACGACCGCGGCCAGATCCCCATCAGTGATGGGTTTCAATTTTGTTTACTGCTGATTCTGTGGGCGTGGCTTTGTGGGCGTGGCATGGGAAGGATACTGTAAAATCTCCATTCCCACCTCACTCCAGGGGAAGGATACTGTAAAATCTCCATTTCCACCCCACTCCAGGGGGAGGATACTGTAAAATCTCCATTCCCACCTCACTCCAGGGGAAGGATACTGTAAAATCTTCATTCCCACCCCACTCCAGGGGAAGGGTACTATAAAATCTCCATTCCCACCCCACTCCAGGGGAAGGATACTGTAAAATCTCCATTCCCACCCCACTCCAGGGGAAGGATACTGTAAAATCTCCATTCCCACCCCACTCCAGGGGAAGGATACTGTAAAATCTCCATTCCCACCCCACTCCAGGGGAAGGATACTATAAAATCTCCATTCCCACCCCACTCCAGGGGAAGGATACTGTAAAATCTCCATTCCCACCCCACTCCAGGGGAAGGATACTGTAAAATCTCCATTCCCACCCCACTCCAGGGGGAAGGATACTGTAAAATCTCCATTCCCACCCCACTCCAGGGGAAGGATACTGTAAAATCTCCATTCCCACCCCACTCCAGGGGAAGGATACTGTAAAATCTCCATTCCCACCCCACTCCAGGGGAAGGATACTATAAAATCTCCATTCCCACCTCACTCCAGGGGAACGATACTGTAAAATCTCCATTCCCATCCCACTCCAGGGGAAGGATACTATAAAATCTCCATTCCCACCCCACTCCAGGGGAAGGATACTGTAAAATCTCCATTCCCACCCCACTCCAGGGGAAGGATACTGTAAAATCTCCATTCCCACCCCACTCCAGGGGAAGGATACTATAAAATCTCCATTCCCACCCCACTCCAGGGGAAGCATACTGTAAAATCTCCATTCCCACCCCACTCCAGGGGAAGGGTACTATAAAATCTCCATTCCCACTCCACTCCAGGGGAAGGATACTGTAAAATCTCCATTCCCACCCCACTCCAGGGGAAGGATACTGTAAAATCTTCATTCCCACCCCACTCCAGGGGAAGGATACCATAAAATCTCCATTCCCACCCCACTCCAGGGGAAGGATACTGTAAAATCTCCATTCCCACCCCACTCCAGGGAAAGGATACTGTAAAATCTCCATTCCCACCCCACTCCAGGGCAAGGGTACTATAAAATCTTCATTCCCACCCCACTCCAGGGCAAGGATACTGTAAAATCCCCATTTCCTCCCGATCAGCTGGGACTCGGTAGGCAGAGAATAGATGGGGGCTGGGCCAGTCAGAATTTTTACTACCAGTTCTCTGAAGTACTCAAAATTTTCCCTACCGGTTCTCCAGAAGTGGTCAGAACCTGCTGAAACCCACCTCTGATCCCCATGGTCATGTGATCAAAATTCAGACTCTTGGAAGCTGATATTTATGACGGCTGCAGTGTCCCGAGGTCACATGATCCCCTTTTGCGCCATTCTGACGAACAAAACTCACTTAACACCCGCAGCGATTCGCTTAACCAGCGGCGGCAACAAAGGTCGTGAAATGGGGCACACGCCTCTTCGGAACCAATGCCTGCTTTAAGCGACGGGAATGTTGGGCTCAGGTGCGGTCGTAAGTCGAGGACCGGCTGACCGGATCGACGAAAGAAATAAATGCGATGTTTCTATCAGCAGACAGGAGTGTTGTGGTCCGCCAGCAGCCTCCAGAGCTGGCAACAGAGTCGGACAGTAATAAGGCTGAGGTGAGGCCAGGGCCATCGGGGAGTGATGTGCGGACTCCAGAGCCTCCAGAGACTGATAGTAGTGAGACAGAGGAACAGGAGGAGCCTGTTCCTAATGCACGCATGAGAAGAGCTGCCAGAAGGCAAGAGCAGCTCAAGCAGAGAGCAGAACTCGGGAGTAGGGCCAAGAGATGATTGGCCCCTCCCATACGGCTTAAAAGACCAGCAACAGCATTTGGGCTTTGCCGGAAAACAACGTTGGTAGCTGCGTCTTCTGCTTCGTCTTCTGCTTTGTCTACGTCTTTGTTTTTGTGGCTTCTGGACATTTGCCAAGAAAGGCCTTTGGCAGTTTGTCTAATTGGACTAAGGTTTGTGAGATAACTGAGGAATTTGTGTTGGGAGGAATTTGTTTTAATTTGAGTGGATTGATGCTGGGAATGAAGTAATTCTCAGCCGTTTGAATAAAGTTTGTTTTTTCATGGACTGAGTTTCCTACTACCTACTTAGGCCTGGGTCACAACAGTGGGCTCTACAAACAACACCCGGCCGATTTTAAGAGCCTCCACCCATACCCCCCCCCCAGTGCCTTTCCCTCCCCTCCGGGTCCTGAACCCCCGACCTTGACAAACACGGCAAAGAAGAGATCGACGCTCAGTTCCTGCACTCGCTTGGCAGCCATTTTCCGGTCGTTGCAATGCTCCGCTTTCTTCTGCATCTCAGCCTTCTCCATCTGTGGGGCAGGACCCAGCCCTTCAAAAGAGACACCTTCAGTTGGAAGTGGCCTGGGGAAGACACCTGATCCCCCTCCCCGCCCACTGTTCCCATGGGGTGGCAGCAGGGGAGGGGCTTCAAAAATTTTAGCAAGGAGTTCTCTGCCCTGTTGCTGGGTGGGCGTGGCTATGGTGGGCGTGGCCTAGTCGGCCTCCTGCACCATGGCAGGGGAGTTGTTTTTGCCCTCCCCAGGCTCTGGAGGCTTTCCTTGAGCCTCCGGGAGGATGAAAACAGCCTCCCCAGGCTCTGGAGCCCTTCTGGTAGGCCTTCTGGTAGGCCCGTTGTTCGCCCTTCCTGAGCCTCTGTACACACCTTGGGTGGGGCTTTGGGCGGGGCCAGCCAGGAGTGGGATTTGGGGGGTTCTCCGAACCGCACAGAATCTTATCTAGAGGTTCTCCCGAACCCCTGCAAACCCCCAGCAGCCCACCCCTGGGTGATAGGTACTGAGCAGAGCCTCCCACCCTTCGCTGCCCTACAGGAAAGAAAACCTGACCATTAAATCTTGCAGAGTGCAAAAATGGGGGTAGGTCGGCTGGGAAAAGGAACGTACAAATGAGAGTTAATTTGGAGTAGGGGTTGAGGGGTTGGCCTGGAAACCAGGAGATGGAGAGTTCTAGTCCCGCCTTAGGCACAAGGCCAGCTGAGTCACTTTGGGCCAATCATCAGGAGACCGGGAGTTCGAGTCCCATATTAGGCAGGAAAGCTAGCTGGGTGACTTTGGGCCAGTCACCAGGAAACTGGGAGTTCTAGTTCCACTTTAGGCAAAGCTGTTGTGACTTTGGGCAAATGACCAGGAGACAGAGAGTTCTAGTCCCATATTAGGCCCAAAAGCTAGCTGGGTGACTTTGGGCCAGTCAGTTTGAGTTCTAACTTAGGCACAAAAGCCAGCTGGGTAACTTTGGGTCAATCACCAGGAGACAGGGAGTTCTAGTCCTGCCTTAGGCATGAAAACCGATTGGGTGACTTTAGGGCAATCACCAGCAGAATGGGAGCTGTCGTCCCATCTTAGGCATAAAAACTTAGGGTGACTTTGGGTCTTTCTCTCTCTCTCTCTCCCTCCCTTCCTCCCTCTCCCCAACCCACCTCACAGGGTTGTTGTGCTGGAAAAGAGAAGGAGGAAGGTGTGTTGGATAAGTTTGACACCTGGAATTATTTGTAAAAATAATAAAGATGGGATGGATGGATGGATGGAATGAGTGAGTGAGTGAGTGAATGAATGAAAGATTGAATGAATCTGGCTAGCTGGAATCTGGCAATCTATCCAGTGACACCCCTAGGATCTCTCTGGCCTTACATGGCAGAATAGGAGATCTGGTCCCCAAATTTCCCTCGATCACAGACTTCTCCAAAGAAGTCAGACTGGCTAAGAATGATGGGTGCTGTAGTCTGGGACCACCTGAAAGGCACTAAATTGAGGGAGGATGCTCTATTGCAGAAGTGTCCGATCTTGGCAACTTAAAGACTTTCGTGGACTTCAACTCCCAGAATTCCCCAGCCGGCCATGCTGGCTGGGGAATTCTGGGAGTTGAAGTCCACAGATCTTAAAGTTGCCACAGTCGGAGACCCCTGACCTATGCTTCCCTAGAGGCAGCCAGCCAACTAGCCCATCATCCTACAAAACTCACCCAACGAAGCCGAGAGTAGCCGGTGCACCACAATGTCCGGAAACCGGCGGATGGGCGACGTGAAGTGGGTGTAGAGAGGCACGTTGAGGGCGTAGTGGCGGAAGAGGTTCTCGTCCTTCAGGACGCCGGTGCAGAAATAGACGGCCATCTGCAAAGAGGGGAGGCGGGGGGGGGGGCAGGAAGAGATCAGAAGTTACCGGTAAGTGAGGCTGGGAAGGAAGATGGAGGCGTTTCTCGCATGGCTGATGGTGAAAGAAGCTGCACAGTTTTAGGAAGAGCAGGAGTATTATTTATTTATTTATTTATTTATTTATATTAGATTTATAGACCGCCCTTCTCCCGAAGGACTCAGGGCGGTGTACAGCCAAGGTAAAAAAGAAACAATGTACAATTAAAAGTAAATTTAAAAACTTATTATACAATTTGGCCGAAAATTAAAATGGTTAAAAATCTAAAAACCCCAGTTTAAAACTTAAATAAAATTTAAAATTCAAAATCTAGATAATTTAAGAAAGCCCCGCGCGAACAAACAAATATGTTTTCAGTTCGCGGCGAAAGGTCCGAAGGTCAGGTATTTGGCGTAAACCAGGGGGAAGTTCATTCCAAAGAGTAGGAGCCCCCACAGAGAAGGATCTTTCCCTGGGGGCCGCCAGCCGACATTGCTTGGCGGATGGCACCCTGAGAAGTCCCTCTCTGTGTGAGCGTACGGGTCGGTGGGAGGCATAAGGTAACAGCAGGCGGTCCCGTAAGTACCCAGGCCCCAAGCCATGGAGCGCTTTAAAGGTGGTAACCAGAACCTTGAAATGCACCCGAAAGGCAACAGGAAGTGCAGTCTGCACAGGAGAGGTGTTACATGGGAGCTACGTGCATCTCCCTCTATCACCCGCGCAGCTGCATTCTGGACCAACTGAAGCCTCCGGGTGCATTTCAAGGGGAGCCCCATGTAGAGAGCATTGCAATAATCCAGGCGAGAGGTAACGAGAGCATGAGTGACTGTGCATAGGGCATCCCGATTAAGGAAGGGGCGCAACTGGCGAACCAGGCGAACCTGGTGAAAGGCTCTCCTGGAGACGGCCACCAAATGGTCTTCAAACAACAGCCGTGCATCCAGGAGAACACCCAAGTTGCGCACTCCCTCCTTTGGGGCCAATAACTCGCCCCCAACAGACAGCTGCAGCTGCAGCTGACTGTACCGGGGTGCCGGCATCCACAGCCACTCCGTCTTGGAGGGATTGAGCTTGAGCCTGTTCCTCCCCATCCAGACCCGTACGGCTTCCAGACACCGGGACAGCACTTCGACAGTAGTGGGGAAGAGATACTCAGAGGCCTCTCTCCATCCCAGGGAACGCTGAGGAGATCTGGATGTCAGACCATGAAAGGCGTTATCACAGGGGCATCCAACCTGGGCAACTTTTAAGGCCTGCGGCTGGGGAATTCTGGGAGTTGAAGTCCACAGGCCTTACAAGTTACCAAGGTTGAACACCTTCCACTTTATAGCGATAGCACTTAAGACTTATATACCGCTTCGCAGTGCTTTACGGCCCCCTCTAAGCGGTTTACTGAGTCAGCCTCTTACCCCCCAACAATCTGGGTCCTCATTTCACCCACCTTGGAAGGATGGAAGGCTGAGTCAACCTGGAGCCTGGTGAGATTCGAACTGCCAAATTGCCGGCAGCCAGCACAAATAGCCTGCAGTACTGCACTCTAACCACTGCGCCACCACAGCTCTCTTTATATATGCATACATATTATAGACACACACACATTTACACACACACATACATTCACACACATACATATAAATATACATAGACACATATATACATATATATATATATATATATACCATGTTTACCCAAAAATAAGACTCTGTTTTATATTTTTTTTTTTTTTTATTCAAAAAGTTTTTATTAGTCAAAAAAGGTTTATACAAATACATATCAGGTATGGTAAATTTTCATTTTTCTTATCTAAAATAAGAATTTTACTCAAATTTTTTAACACATACAACAGCCATAAGGCAAGCAGGTGACACGAAGTAGCTAAGTTTGCAAATTTTAAATACGTAATAAAGAAGAGTCAAGAATAAACAGAATATCGTACAAAAGAGAATAAGGAAAACCAACACAAATATCTTTATCACTTCCTAGTTTTGGATCTCAGAACTCTGGGTTCAGCCTGACCCAACTCCAGGGCCGCAACAGCGGCAGCCGCTTCAGCCCCATGATCTATAACCTCCCCTTCTTCAATTCCTGGGTCATCTGATTCCAGGAAGGCTTTGTGTTCCTCCACATAGGCCGTAGCCTCCGCAATTGTACTGATTTTTTCGTAATGCCCTCCCGAAAATCATCAATCCTCTGGCATCAGCCATCTGAAGCCCACTCCTTCTGGTACAATTTGCTTGACAAAAATAATATTTCTTTCTTTTTCACGCACCTGTCTGGGAATCTGCCTCAGAATGGCTATCTCCTGCCCCTGTAAATCAGTGCCCCACTCCTATGTTTTCTAAGAATTTCATCTCGCCTCTCTTCTCACAAATTTGACATGAACCTCTCTGGGAACTGCATGCGTGCGTGCATATTGTAATTAACTCTATAAACTCGATCCACATCCCAATTCATGAAATCAACACCTCTCCCAAGAAATTCTCCCAACAATTTAGTCACAACATCTCTCAAGTCTTCTTGGTCCACTTCTTCCAAATTTTGAAACCTAAGGAAATAAGACATTTTATCCATCTGGAGTCCAAGCACAGCATTGCCTGTCGCCTCCTCTCTTTCTGCACTGCCCGTGATCTCACCCTCCAAACCTTCCACTTTCTGCTTGTTTTCTGCTGAAACTTGTTGAGTATCCTTTAAATCCTTTTGGATAGTCACAATTTCTGCTCTTATTTCATCCAATTTCTTGTCCATATTAGATAACTTTTCCAAAATTCTCCATCTCTCCAGCAGTTGGTCTCTGACCTTTGCCATTAAGGGAAAAAAAATACAAAATCCTCAGGCAGGCACGGTATCCTTGTAATTTCCTCCGGATCCACCAGGGGGCACTCACAGGAGCAACGAGTCCAGAGTACAGTTAGTCAACCAGGAAGCCGAAGGGAAGTGATGTCATCAAAATTCTCATAGTGAAGGCGGAAGCTGGACGCCACCACTGTTCCCCAGAAGGAGGGGGGGCCTCAAACCTTCCCTCCTAAATTTCTCCATCACCTCTTCTCCAGAGCTCCACAAAACCGTAATCTTCTTATTTTAAGTTCTCCTCTCTCCAGAATAACTCGTGCTCCTTCCAACCGCAGGGGAGAAAACCCCCGCACTCCGGAGCACTCCACCACGCCACCGATATTCCCTTCCCTTCTCCTCCTCAATTCTTCTCCGTGCCCTGTTCACCACCAGGCTGCTGCAGTTATAGATCCAATGCCCCGGTGTCACTGGGCACAGCGGCCCAGGCGACGACCAAAATAATGGCCGCGGCCTGTGGCCTCCGAACCCCGCCGAGCCTAGGACGCGCCAGCATCGGTCCCCACAGTCCTGTATGTCGGCTGGGAGACCCCTGGCGAGCCGTCCGTGCGGCAGGTGTCCTTTTCGGAACACCTGGCCCCTGAGGGCCTCGGCGGCGGCCGGATTCGGGCGCTGGAGGCAGGAGAAGCCTTCCAGACGTCCGTTGCCGCTGGATACCGGAAGTCGTCTCACTGTTTTATATTTTTTGAACCCTGAAACAAGCGCTTGGCCTTACTGCCATGCGCTCAAAAGCCCGATTGAGCGTATTATCAGGGGAGGTCTTATTTTGGGGGAAACAGGGTAGATATAATATTATAACTTAATATATTATATTACATATGATAGCTTAATATAAACCAGAAATCTACTATTAGTCCAGGTCCCCAGTTAACCCTTGTGGTGAGATGGGCGGCAAACAAATTTCATAAACACAATAAATGTCAATTCAATAAAGAAAAGAAATTCAAATTCAATAAAGAAAAGAAAAGAAATTCAGATTTAATAAAATAAAATTCAAATTCAATAAATAAATACAATGAAAATTCAAATTTACTAAATAAAAAATCCAAATTTACTAAATAAAATAAAATAAATTTAATAAAGTTCAAATTCAATAAATACGAAATTCAAATTTACTAAATAAAAAAATCCAAATTTAATAAATAAAATAAAATAAATTTAATAAAATTCAAATTCAATAAATACAACGAAATTCAAATTTACTAAATAAAAAAAATCCAAATTTAATAAACAAAATCAATTCCAATGTAATAAATAAAATAACCAGTTCCAACGTAATAAATAAAATAACATAAATTCAAATGTCATAAATGAAATAAAATGTAAATTTAATAAATCAAATAGCTAGCACTCCTGCCAGTTAACTCAGGGCTGCTGGGTTCTGCACCAACTGTACCTCCGGGTGGTCCTTCCCTCCTTCCTACCTGCATGGGACGGGAGAACATGTTGGTTAGCACCTCCTTCCGCGCATCGCTGTACTGGTCATTCCCAAAGGTTTCATTCAGGCTTTTCTGGAAGAGAAAGAGAGAGAAACCAACACGGGTGTTAAGAGCAGAGCAAATGTGGTTCGCGCTTCCCCGTTGCTTTTTCTCCCAAGCTGTGGCCCAACCTTGACCTCAACACGGATGGGGTTGTGTGTTTCTGTTTGGTCTAGTGGTGAAACTGCTGGTTTAGAAACCAGGTGACGGTGAGTTCTAGTCCCACCTTATCCAGGAAAGCCCGCTGGGTAGCTTTGGGCTAATTGCTGGAAGAAGGTGAGTTTTAGTCCTGCGTTAGGCTAGGCCCTACCACTGATGATGTTATCTAGCTGGGTAATGAAGCGTCTGTCAGAAAACAACCGAGCTCAGACAGCACCAGAGTTTTCCTCCTCCTCCTTTCTGCAAACCCACTCCTTCCTAGCGCTGATGACATTATACAGATATGCAATGAAACATCTGCAAGAAAACAACCAAGTTCAGAGAGCACCAAGGACCCCATAGCCCCCCCTCCTTCTCCTTTCTACAAACCCTACTCCGTTCTAGCCACTGATCATGTGACCTAGTTGGGTAATGGAATGCCTGCAAGAAAACAACCAAGCACAGAGAGTATCAAGGACCCCACAGTCCTCCTCCTCCTCCTGCAAACTCACTTCTTCCTAGCACTGATGATGTTCTATAGAGAGGCAATGAAACGTCTGGAAGAAATCAACCAAGCTGAGATAGCACCGAGGACCCCACAATTCCTCCTTTTCTTTCCTTACAGAGCTGATTCCGTGGGTGTTGTGCCTCGCTCGCCCCCCTCTCCGCAGCCGGGCCCCTCTCATCTCCTGTTACCTCAGCCAGAGACGGATAATGAAGACGAACGGCCTGGCATGCCTCCAGCCCCCAGTCCTGGCACCATGGCCGGACAAACAGAGCAAATAAACCCCTCCCCCACAGCATGTGAATAGGAGGAACATGAAGACAGTCACGAGCTGGGATTGCCGGCAGCTGGAGGGTGGAGGGATCCATGCTTCTGGAGAATGGAGAGGCGACGTCAGCAAAAGGAAGGGAGGGGCAGGCCTGGATAAGTGCTGAGTCATGGAGCCACACCCCATGGCCTATATAAAGGATCTGCTTTCTGGCATTCTTGGAGTCAGGCAAAGTCTAATTTGGATTGCTGAAGTCACATCTTGGACTCCTGCCTGCCCTGAGAACTCTGACAGAACTTTGGCAAAGCTGCAGAGGCTTTGTGGCCACTCTTGATACAGACTTCCCCGACCCGGCCGTCAGAGGAGGAGTGGGACACGACAGTGGGGGGGAAACCAAAAAGCCCCAAACCTTGACTGAATGCAGGAGGAGGAGCCTCTTTGAGTGCCCCCTCCCCACCTTTCCCCCTTCCGGCTCCTGCCGTTACTCACGTGCAAGGCCCCGGCACTGCTGCAGTCGATCTCCAGGCCCATCTGGTTGCAGAAGGCCATGAGGTCGTGGAGCATCTTGCTCTGCGGTGGAGGGTGCCGGCGCAGGAGGGCTTGGGTGGGGAAGGAGCGGTAAATCCGACGGGCCACCGCCATGTTGGCCAGCAGCATAAATTCTTCTACCAGCCTGGAGCAAGCAAGGAAAAAGCGAAGGCGGGTGAGAGGCAGGGAGGAAAACCAGGCGAGAAAAGGCAGGGGAGGAATAGGGAACGACAATCGCATGCTGGTAGGCCTTGACTTACGACCACAATTGGGCCCAAAATTGGTGTCGCTAAGTGAGGCATTTGTTAAGTGAGTTTGGCCCCACGTTACGACTTTTCTTGCCACATTTGTTAACTGAATTGGGCGTGAAGTTACTTGATTGGACACACAAGGAATTTGTCTTGGTGCATCTGCTCTCAGCGTACATAAAAGAAAAGATACGTTCATCAAGGTACAACATTTACAACACAATTGATGGTCAATATATCAATATAAATCATAAGGATTGCCAGCAACAAAGTTACAGTCATACAGTCATAAGTGGAAAGAGATTGGTGATGGGAACTATGAGAAGATTAATAGTAGTGCAGATTCAGTAAATTGTTTGACAGTGTTGAGGGAATTATTTGTTTAGCAGAGTGATGGCCTTCGGGAAAAGGAAGGGAAGGGAAGGGACAGTGGAATGGAGTGGAGTGGAATGGAGGAAGGGAAGGGAAGGAAAGGAAAGGAAAATGGAAGAAGGGAAGGGGAAAGGAAAGGAGGACAGGAAGAAGAAAGGAAAGGAAAGGGGAAAAAAGGAAAGAAAGGAAAGGAAAGAAAGAAAGAAAGGAAAGGGAGAAGGAAAGGAAAGGGAGAAAGAAAGGAAAGGGAGAAGGAAAGGAAAGGGAGAAAGAAAAAGAGAAAGGAAGAAAGGAGGGAAGGAAGGAAGGAAAGAAAGGGAGAAAAAGGAAAGGGAGAAACAAAGGAAGGAAAGAGAGAGAAAGGAAGGAAAGAAAAGGGAGAAAGAAAGGAAGGAAAGAGAGAAAGAAAGGAAAGGAAAGAAGAAAGGGAAGGGAAGGAAGGAAGTTTTTGATTTACAATTGTTTAGTGACCATTCAAAACTGGCTGGGAGTTCTAATTCAGCCTTCGGCATGAAGACCAGCTGAGTAACTTACGATCAGTCACTCTCAGTCCACACCACCTCACAGGATTGTTGGGAAAGCAGGAGGAAGGTGTGTTGGATAAGTTCACCGCCTTAAGTTACTTACAGAGTAATAAAGGCAGGATAAAAATCGAATAATTCAAACAGATAAATAAAATGGAGGCAACCTACAATTTAAAAAAAGACGGAGCTACGACCGCACCTTGCAGCTGCCGTTTCGACTTTTTTCAACCCTACCCTACAAACACCCCTGTCTAATGTGCTGGGATAAATATCCACATGCTTCTAGCACAGGTGGGTCCAGGTAATCCTTGACGTACGACCTCAATGAGCCCTCATGCTAATTTTGACAGTTGTTCAGTGAATTGTGGCCCATTTTACAACCTTTTTTTTTTTTTTGGCCACAATTGTTCCGTGAATCACTGCAGTTGTTAAATTGGCCAGACGGTCGTTGAGTGAACCTGGTTTCCCCATTGACTCTGCTTGTCAGAAGGTCGCAAAAAGGGGATCACGTGACCCTGGGATATTGCGACCGTCATAAATGTTAAGTCAGCTGTCAAACCCCCGGAATATAAATCACGCGCCCATGGGAATTCTACAATGGTCATAAGTGTGAAAAATGTTCGTAAATCACTTTTTACTGTGCCGTTGTAACTTCAAACGGTCACTAAATGAACTGTTGTGAAGTTGAGGACTATCTGTATTTATAATTACAACATAGGTGGTCCTCGACTTACAATAGTCCGTTTAGTGATCATTCAAAATTACAACAGCACTGAAAAATGGGATTAAGGACCATTTTTCACACTTATGACCATGGTCATATGATCAAAATTCAGATGTCTGGTTCATACTTATGACGGTTGCTGTGTCCCAAGGTCATGTGATCCTCTTCTGACAAGCGAAGTCAGATCCACTTAACCCCGTGGTTAAGTGGATCTGACTTCGCTTGTCAGAAGAGGATCACATGCTAACTTATCAACGGCGGAGGATCACATGCTAACTTATCAACGGCGGCGATTCACTTAAATGACTGAGGCACGAAAGGTCGCAAAATGGGGCAAAACTCAATCAACAAATGTCTCCCTCAACAGCAGAAGTTTTTGGCTCGGTTGCGGTCGTTAAGACAAGGGCTGTCTGTATTTCTGGATGGCTGGGGAATTGTGGGAGTTGAAGTCCACAGATCTTAAATGCTCCTTATCCCAGGGGTCTTCAACCTTGGCAACTTTAAGACTTGTGGCCTCCAACCCCCCCCCAGTCCCCCCCAGAAGTCCACAAGTCTTAAAGTTGCCAAAGTTGGAGACCCCTGCCTTAGCCCATCCTCTTGGGATTGCAGGAAGTGGATGATGGGTTGCATCTGTATATATATATATATATATATATATATATATATATATATATGTATATATATATATATATATATATATATATATATATATATATATATATATATATATATATATATATGTTTTCTGAGGCTTTCGCGGGTGTTTGTAGGTCTTTGGTTATTCGGGTTTTCTCCCGCGTAAAATTGGAAGTGTCTTGGCGATGTTTTGACGAAGTCTCATTCGTCATCTTCAGGCTTCAGCTTCGTGCTTCTGGGAGCAATGTGTGATTGAACAAACGAGATGATACCTCCCGCCTACCAGCCATTTGGAAACCCGCCCTTATTGACAAACGAGTCCTTAACATGAGGAATGACACCAGACCCACACTCACGAGGTCCACACAGGACGTCACCACTGCACATCCACCCAGAAAGCAGACCCAAACCCACACTGATCATGAAGCACGACCAAGGACCAGAAGCCAGACCGCAGCTGCAACATTAGCCATTTCAAACCCCTCCAATCCATACATGCAGCAGACTGACACCCACTATGAAGATGTAGCACGACCATGAACACGAAGCCAAACAGCAGCAGTGCAGCTCACCAGCTCAAATCCCCCTGCAACTCAGACTAATCTGAGCACAACCAAGCCACCACCCAAACAGGACACACCCCCAGCCAATCAGAGCACAAAAAAACCCCATCCAATCAGAGCACAGCCAAGCTCCCACCCAATCAGTTCAAACCCCACTAGCAGTTAAAAAGGAAGAAACAGCTGCAATCACACATTGCTCCCAGAAGCACGGTTGAAGCCTGAAGATGACGAATGAGACTTCAAACGCCGCCAAGACACTTCCAATTTTACGGAGAAAACCCGAATAACCAAAGATCTATATATATATATATATATATATATATATATATATATATATATATATATATATATATATATATATATATATATATATGTTTTTTTACTTACGACAATGTTTGTGTATACTGTTGTGACAAAATGAAATAAATAAATAAATAAATAAAAAGCATTTTTGAGACAACCACGAGCTGGATGACTGGGAATCTCCATAGACATTCTCTGTTATATGTAAAAACTCCGAAAGCTGATGCTATGCAATGGAATCACCACTGGGTGGCAGCGTTGTTCCCCATTTTGGACTTTCCTCTTTGTGTGAGCCCACAAAATTGGTTATGTGAACCTGCTCAGATTTATTTTTTATATTTTATTTTATTTATCACAACATTATATATAAGCATAAGCATGGAATAACTATACGATATATAAGCATATATATATAACCAAAAATATGTAATAACTATATGAAATTGTATACAATCAAACGGAACATTAGGACAGGAACGGTAGGCACATTGGTGCTCTTATGCAAGCCCCTTGCAGACCTCTTAGGAATGGGGTGAGGTCAATAGTAGATAATTTTTGGTTAAAGATTTTGGGATTATGGAAAGAGACCACAGAGTCTGGTAGTGCATTCCAGGCCTTAACAACTCTGTTACTGAAATCATATTTTCTGCAATCAAGATTGGAGCGGTTCACATTAAGCTTAAAATCTATTGTGTGCTCGTGTATTGTTGCGATTGAAGCTGAAGTAGTCTTCAACCACAACAATACACGAGCTTTGCTGGCTGGGGAATCCTGGGAGTTGAAGTCCTCCAGGTTTAAAATTGCCAAGGTTGGAGACCCCTGTTCTAGATGCATTTAGGCGCTCCAAAGACCGACGGCAAAGGAGGACTTGCCTTTTTTAGCTCATCTTGTGCCATGAGGGTCCCCAACATTTTAGAGGCTGAGCCCCTTTGGAAATTAGACCCTGTTGTGGGCGCACTCACAAAACAAACAGGCCACCAAAGATGGCTGCCAAGAGGACAGGGTGCCCAGTTCACAAATTCACCGCTGCCAGGGGTGAAATTGTTATTTAGAATAAAGCTAACTCCACCCTGGCAACTTTCAAAAGAGGTGTGGACTTCAATTCCCAGAATTCCCCAGCCACCCCGGGGAATTCTGGGGGAAGGGGGGTTTGGAAGTCCATGAATTCTGACCGGTTAATTCTGGGAGTTGAAGTCCACGGCTCATCTTAAAAGTTGCTAAACCTGAGTTGCCTCCAGAGTTAATCTGGATCATGAGGAGATTTTTCCCTCACAGTCCCAACTTTGATCATGAGCACGTTTTTTCCTGATGCTCATCCAACCTCTACTTCCTTTCTTTTAAATGTGATTTTTCTCTTGAAAAATCCTGGGGAACCTTCATCGCCTAAATCTGCTGGCTATCCACAGCCACCTGGTGCGAACCAAGCGACTGCCTCTTTCCTGCATTTATTCAGATTCACAGAGTTGGAAGGGACCCTGTAGGTCATCTAGTCCAACCCACTGCCCAAGCAGGAGACCATACATCACTTCTGACAGATGACAGTCCAGTCTCCACGCCACATTTAAGTTCTGGGGTTCAACTGCGCGGTAAATGCTTCTCCAGTGACCAAGTTAAGGATGTGGGCTTCAGCTAGGTCCAGCTTGGATGCCCTGTCGGTTCAGTAGATCCTGAGATCTCGGCCGTTCTAGATCCTTCGCCACATCAGCCAAGCCAAACCTGGCACCCGGCATCCTGGGAGCCCATCGAAGGATTAGGATTTGAACTCGGGACTTTGGGGTAGCAGAGCAATGCTTCCAATGTCGTGTTTCTCAACCTCAGCCACTTTTTTTAAAAAATTAAAAAAGTTTTACAAAAAAGAAATTTTTAACAATTATTTCCCCTTCACCTTCCTCCCTCCCTTCCCCTCCCTCCCCACTCTCCCGCTCGAGACTTCCCAGGACAAAATACAGCGTTTAACATCTAACAACCATAGACTAAATTACGACAATAGTCATAATCCATACTCTTTCATCTTTCTTAACAACCATTTTTTTTTAAAACAAAGTTTTATTTTTACGTTCGTATCCAACAACTCATCCAATGTACAGTCATATACAAGAAGATTAAGTTTACTCCACAGTTCTTTCTACTAGGAATAATCTCTCTTTACATCCTTAACTCCCTAAATTATTCCTAAATTCACTCATAAGCTATTTGATACTTTCTAGTCTGATACTTATTTTGAATATAATCTATCCAACTTCTCCATTCCAATACATATCTTTCTTGCGAATAGTCTTTCAAATACGCAGAAATTTCCGCCAAGTTCGATACTTTAAGTGTCCATTCTTCAATTGTAGGCAAATCTTCTTTCTTCCAATATTGCACAATCAAGAGTCTTGCTGCAGTTATTAAGTTTAATATCAATTTAGTCTCTATTACTGTACAGTCCATAATGATACCCAATAAAAACAACTGTGGAGTAAACTTTAACTTCTTCTTCAAAATATTCTGCACAATCCACCGAATTTTAATCCAAAATGCTTTGATTTTTCTACAACTCCCAGAATTCCCCTAGCTAGCCATGCAGAAGAAGACACGAAGAGAAGCTCAGGATCCAGAAAGATCTTGACAGATTTGAACAATAGGCCCTATCCAACGAAATGAAAGGTAATGTGGAGAGAAGCAAGGTTTTACACCTGGGTAGGGAAACCTAAAAGTGTAAGTACGGATTAAGCAAAACCTGGCTCAAAAGCAATAACTGTGAGAGGGACCTTGGAGTCCTAGTGGACGATCACTTAAACAATGAGCCATGAGTGTGTGGCAGCACCAGCCAAAAAAGCTAATTACAATCCTCAGTTGTATAAACAGAGGCATGGAATCAAAAACACGCGAAGTATTAGTAGCGCTTTATAAAAACCTTAGTAAGGCCACAGCTGAAATACTGGATCCAGTTTTGATCCGAAAGGTCGATCGGAAAGGTCGGCAGCTTGGCGGTTCGAATCCCTAGTACAGGTCTCCTGGGTGAGCAGCGGGTTGGACTAAATGACCTCCAAGGTCCCTTCCAACTCTGTTACCTGCTACCTGTTACTTCGGAAAAAGTGCAGAGAAGAGCAATTAAGATGATTCAGGGCTTGGAGACCAAAACGCGGTGTGGCTCAGGCTGTAAGAAGCCTGTTATTAAAACACAGCTGCCTGCAATTACTGCAGGTTCAAGTCCCACCAGGCCCAAGGTTGACTCAGCCTTCCACCCTTTATAAGGTAGGTAAAATGAGGACCCAGATTGTTGGGGGGCAATAAGTTGACTTTGTAAATATACAAATAGGATGAGACTATTGCCTTACACACTGTAAGCCGCCCTGAGTCTTCGGAGAAGGGCGGGATATAAATGTAAATAAATAAAAAAAAACATGTGAAGAACGGTTGCAGGAATTCTAGAGAAAAGAAAGACTAGGGGGGATATAATAATAGATTCCAGTATTTGAGAGGGTGCCAGAAAGAGGAGGGGGGGACGACAACTTATTCTCCAAAGCACCAAAGGGCAGGACAAGAAACAATGGATGGAAACTAATCCAGGAGAGAAGCGACCTGGAATTGAGGAGAAACTTCCTAACAGTGAGGACAATTAAGCAGTGGAACTGCCTGCCACTTGAAATTGTGGGGGCTTCATCACTGGAGGTTTTTAATAAAAGACTGGACAGCCATTTGTCTGAAATGGTATAGAGGGGTCTCAACCCTGGTCCTTTAAGACTTGTGGATTCAACTCCCAGAGTTCCTCAGCCAGCTTTGCTGGCTGAGGGACTCTGGGAGTTGAAGTCCACAAGTCTTAAAGGGACCAAGGTTGGAGACCCCTGATATAGGGCCGTGATGGCAATATGGTGGCACATTGATCCATATTGGTGGGCACGCGAGCTCAGCTCCAGCCAGCTGATTTTCAGGCCTTCTGGGCCCACTGGAAGTCGGAAAACGGGTCATTTCCAGCCTCTGGAGGGCCTCCGGGGGCGGGGAGACCATTTTCACTCTCCCCAGGCTCCTAGAAAGGCTCTGGAGCCCTGGGAAAGCGAAAAACGGGCCTACTGTCCCCACCATACCATAAGCAGGGGTGGGTGGGTTGTGGAGGGGGTCATGCGGACATGCATGTGGGTGGGGCGCATAGAATTATGGGTGTGGGCACATGCATGCGCAAAGCCCTCCCCCCACTTTTGGCACGCGATGGCAAAAATGTTAGCCATCACTGGTATCAGGTCTCCTGCCTGAGCAGGGGGTTGGACTAGAAGACCTCCAAGGTCCCTTCCCGCTCTATTCTGATTGAAACACCATTCCAAATTGTCTGTTTTACTTCCCCGTGTATTTTTTATGTGCGCGTGGCTAGTTTGGCCACATGCTGGGCCTTATGCTCCACATTAAGATGACTGGTGAAAAAAAATAAAATAAGAGGATAGCATGGTTCATTAAGGTTTTTTTTTGATGACTCAACCGATGATTGCACTTTTTATAGCTTTATTGCCCTTTACTGCCTTATATTAAAACTCAGAACTCTAGCAGAAGAAAACACGATAAATATATCGCTCATGCCCTTGTTACATCCCGCCTGGACTACTGTAATGCTCTCTACATGGGGCTCCCCTTGAAGGGTACCCGGAGACTCCAACTGGTCCAGAATGCGGCTGCGCGGGTGATAGAGGGAGCACCTTGTGGCTCCCGTGTAACACCCCTCCTGCGTAATCTGCACTGGCTCCCGGTGGTCTTCCGGGTTCACTTCAAGGTACTTGTTATCACCTTTAAAGCACTCCATGGCTTAGGGCCGGGATATTTACGGGACCGCCTACTGCCACCATTAGCCTCTCACCGACCAGTGCGCTCTCACAGAGAGGGCCCCTCCGGATACCGTCAGCTAAACAATGTCGGCTGGCGACCTCCAGGGGGAGGGCCTTCTCTGTGGGGGCCCCTACCCTCTGGAACGAGCTCCCTCTCGGGCTTCGTCAACTCCCCGATCTCAGGTCCTTCTGCCGCGAGCTGAAGACGGTGCTGGTTCAAAGAGCAGGACTAGCTTGAACGTAGTTTTAAATTGGGGTTTTTCAACCAGGGGTTTAAATGGGGTTTTAAATTTGTATTTAAAAGTTTTAAGGCATCAACTGAATTTAATTGTCTATTCTTTTTGCTGTTTTATATGTATTATATGTTTTCTGTTGTTTTATTGGCTGTGAACCGCCCTGAGTCCTTCGGGAGATGGGTGGTATACAAATATAACAAATAATAATAATAATTTGTGATAAAGGACAGCAGTTTAAAGACGGAGCCACGGGATTCTCACAGAAGCCGAGTTAAACGATCGAGAAAAAACATTACTATCAGGTTCCACCTAGTCTACAATGCCGTGAATTCTTGGTTGTGCTAGTGAGGTGCACAGGTAGTCCTTGATATTACAACAGTTCATTTAGTGACCATCTGAAGTTACGACGGCACTGGGAAAAAAAAGAGACTTACAACTAATTTTCACACTTACGACCGTTGACTCTCCATGTTTATTATTATTTAAATTTTTTATACCGCCCTTTTCCCGAAGGACTCAGGGCGGTTCACAGCCTGGTAAAAATACAAAATAATACAATATACATACGATTAAAATATAATTAAAAAACTTATTGAATTGGCCACGGTTAAAAATTTAGAATAAAACCCATTAAAAACCCATAAGTTTAAAAACTAACCCAGTCCAGCGCAGATGAATAGGTGAGTCTTAAGCTCGCGACGAAAGGTTCGGAGGTCCGGAAGTTGACGGAGTCCTGGGGGGAGTTCGTTCCAGAGGGCGGGAGCCCCCACAGAGAAGGCCCTTCCCCTGGGCGTCGCCAGACGACACTGTCGCTACCGACGGCACCCTGAGAAGTCCCTCTCTGTGTGAGCGTACGGGTCGGTGGGAGGCATAAGGTAACAGCAGGCGGTCCCGTAAGTACCCAGGCCCCAAGCCATGGAGCGCTTTAAAGGTGGTAACCAGAACCTTGAAATGCACCCGAAAGGCAACAGGAAGTGCAGTCTGCACAGGAGAGGTGTTACATGGGAGCTACGTGCATCTCCCTCTATCACCCGCACAGCTGCATTCTGGACTAACTGAAGCCTCCGGGTGCATCTCAAGGGGAGCCCCATGTAGAGAGCATTGCAATAATCCAGGCGAGAGGTAACGAGAGCATGAGTGACTGTGCATAGGGCATCCCGATCAAGGAAGGGGCGCAACTGGCAAACCAGGCGAACCTGGTGAAAGGCTCTCCTGGAGACGGCCGCCAAATGGTCTTCAAACGACAGTCGTGCATCCAGGAGAACACCCAAGTCGCGCACTCCCTCCTTTGGGGCCAATAACTCGCCCCCAACAGACAGCTGCGGCTGCAGCTGACTGTATCAGGGTGCCGGCATCCACAGCCACTCCGTCTTGGAGGGATTGAGCTTGAGCCTGTTCCTCCCCATCCAGACCCGTACGGCTTCCAGACACCGGGACAGCACTTCGACAGTAGTGGGGAAGAGATACTCAGAGGCCTCTCTCCATCCCAGGGAACGCTGAGGAGATCTGGATGTCAGACCATGAAAGGCGTTATCACAGGGGCATCCAACCTGGGCAACTTTTAAGGCCTGCGGCTGGGGAATTCTGGGAGTTGAAGTCCACAGGCCTTACAAGTTACCAAGGTTGAACACCTTCCACTTTATAGCGATAGCACTTAAGACTTATAGCCGCAGTGCTTTACGGCCCCCTCTAAGCGGTTTACTGAGTCAGCCTCTTACCCCCCAACAATCTGGGTCCTCATTTCACCCACCTTGGAAGGATGGAAGGCTGAGTCAACCTGGAGCCTGGTGAGATTCGAACTGCCAAATTGCCGGCAGCCAGCACAAATAGCCTGCAGTACTGCACTCTAACCACTGCGCCACCACAGCTCTCTTTATATATGCATACATATTATAGACACACACACATTTACACACACACATACATTCACACACATACATATAAATATACATAGACACATATATACATATATATATATATATATATATATATACCATGTTTACCCAAAAATAAGACTCTGTTTTATATTTTTTGAACCCTGAAACAAGCGCTTGGCCTTACTGCCATGCGCTCAAAAGCCCGATTGAGCGTATTATCAGGGGAGGTCTTATTTTGGGGGAAACAGGGTAGATATAATATTATAACTTAATATATTATATTACATATGATAGCTTAATATAAACCAGAAATCTACTATTAGTCCAGGTCCCCAGTTAACCCTTGTGGTGAGATGGGCGGCAAACAAATTTCATAAACACAATAAATGTAAATTCAATAAAGAAAAGAAATTCAAATTCAATAAAGAAAAGAAAAGAAATTCAGATTTAATAAAATAAAATTCAAATTGAATAAATAAATACAATGAAAATTCAAATTTACTAAATAAAAAATCCAAATTTACTAAATAAAATAAAATAAATTTAATAAAATTCAAATTCAACAAATACAACGAAATTCAAATTTACTAAATAAAAAAATCCAAATTTAATAAATAAAATAAAATAAATTTAATAAAATTCAAATTCAATAAATACAACGAAATTCAAATTTACTAAATAAAAAAAAATCCAAATTTAATAAATAAAATCAATTCCAATGCAATAAATAAAATAACCAGTTCCAACGTATTAAATAAAATAACATAAATTCAAATGTCATAAATGAAATAAAATGTAAATTTAATAAATCAAATAGCTAGCACTCCTGCCAGTTAACTCAGGGCTGCCGGGTTCTGCACCAACCGTACCTCCCTCCCTCCTTCCTACCTGCATGGGACGGGAGAACATGTTGGTTAGCACCTCCTTCCGCGCATCGCTGTACTGGTCATTCCCAAAGGTTTCATTCAGGCTTTTCTGGAAGAGAAAGAGAGAGAAACCAACACGGGTGTTAAGAGCAGAGCAAATGTGGTTCGCGCTTCCCCGTTGCTTTTTCTCCCAAGCTGTGGCCCAACCTTGACCTCAACACGGGTGGGGTTGTGTGTTTCTGTTTGGTCTAGTGGTGAAACTGCTGGTTTAGAAACCAGGTGACGGTGAGTTCTAGTCCCACCTTATCCAGGAAAGCCCGCTGGGTAGCTTTGGGCTAATTGCTGGAAGAAGGTGAGTTTTAGTCCTGCGTTAGGCTAGGCCCTACCACTGATGATGTTATCTAGCTGGGTAATGAAGCGTCTGTCAGAAAACAACCGAGCTCAGACAGCACCAGAGTTTTCCTCCTCCTCCTTTCTGCAAACCCACTCCTTCCTAGCGCTGATGACATTATACAGATATGCAATGAAACATCTGCAAGAAAACAACCAAGTTCAGAGAGCACCAAGGACCCCATAGTCCCCCCTCCTTCTCCTTTCTATAAACCCTACTCCGTTCTAGCCACTGATCCTGTTACCTAGTTGGGTAATGGAATGCCTGCAAGAAAACAACCAAGCACAGAGAGTTCCAAGGACCCCACAGTCCTCCTCCTCCTGCTGCAAACTCACTCCTTCCTAGCACTGATGATGTTCTATAGAGAGGCAATGAAACGTCTGGAAGAAATCAACCAAGCTGAGATAGCACCGAGGACCCCACAATTCCTCCTTTTCTTTCCTTACAGAGCTGATTCCGTGGGTGTTGTGCCTCGCTCGCCCCCCTCTCCGCAGCCGGGCCCCTCTCATCTCCTGTTACCTCAGCCAGAGACGGATAATGAAGACGAACGGCCTGGCATGCCTCCAGCCCCCAGTCCTGGCACCATGCCCGGACAGACCGAGCAAGACGAATGGCCTGGCATGCCTTCAGCCCCCAGTCCTGGCACCATGCCTGGACAAACTGAGCAAATAAACCCCTCCCCCACAGCATGTGAACAGGAGGAGTATGAAGCCAGTCACGAGCTGGAATTGCCGGCAGCTGGAGGATGGAAGGATCCCCGCTTCCGGAGAATGGAGAGGCGATGTCAGCAAAAGGAAGAGAGGGGCAGGCCTGGATAAGTGCTGAGTCATGGAGCCACACCCCATGGCCTATATAAAGGATCTGCTTTCTGGCATTCTTGGAGTCAGGCAAAGTCTAATTTGGATTGCTGAAGTCACATCTTGGACTCCTGCCTGCCCTGAGAACTCTGACAGAACTTTGGCAAAGCTACAGAGGCTTTGTGGCCACGCTTGATACAGACTTCCCTGACCCGGCTGTCAGAGGAGGAGTGGGACACAACAGTGGGGGGGGAAACCAAAAAGCCCCAAACCTTGGCTGAACGCAGGAGGAGGAGCCTCTTTGAGTGCCCCCTCCCCACCTTTCCCCCTTCCGGCTCCTGCCGTTACTCACGTGCAAGGCCCCGGCACTGCTGCAGTCGATCTCCAGGCCCATCTGGTTGGAGGAGGCCATGGGGTCGTGGAGGGTCTTGGTCTGCGGTGGAGGTGCCCGGCGAGGAACTTGGGTGGGGAAGGAAAAAAATCAGGCCACCGCCATGTTGGCCAGCAGCATAAATTCTTCTACCAGCCTGGAGCAAGCAAGGAAAAAGCGAAGGCGGGTGAGAGGCAGGGAGGAAAACCAGGCAAGAAAAGGCAGGGGAGGAATAGGGAACGACAAACACATGCTGGTAGGCCTTGACTTACGACCACAATTGGGCCCAAAATTGGTGTCATTAAGTGAGGCGTTTGTTAAGTTGAGTTTTGCCCCACGTTACGACTTTTCTTGCCACATTTGTTAACTGAATCGGGCGTGAAATTACTTATAGAGTAATAAAAGCAGGATAAAAATCGAATTGTTCAAATAGATAAATAAAATGGAGGCAACCTACAATTTAAAAAAAGATGGAGCTACGACTGCACCTTGCAGCTGCCGTTTCAACTTTTTTCAACCCTACCCTACAAACACCCCTGTCTAACGTGCTGGGATAAATATCCACATGCTTCTATAGCACAGGTGTGTCCAGGTAATCCTTGACGTACGACCTCAATGAGCCCAGAATTTCCGTTGCTAAGCGAGACAGTTGTTCAGTGAATTGTGGCCCATTTTACAACCTTTTTTTTTTTTTTTTTGCCACAATTGTTCCGTGAATCACTGCAGTTGTTAAATTGGCCAGACGGTCGTTGAGTGAACCTGGTTTCCCCATTGACTCTGCTTGTCAGAAGGTCGCAAAAAGGGGATCACGTGACCCTGGGATATTGCGACCGTCATAAATGTAAGTCAGCTGCCAAACCCCCGAATATAAATCACGCGCCCATGGGAATTCTACAATGGTCATAAGTGTGAAAAATGTTCGTAAATCACTTTTTACTGTGCCGTTGTAACTTCAAACGGTCACTAAATGAACTGTTGTGAAGTTGAGGACTATCTGTATTTATAATTACAATATAGGTGGTCCTTGACTTACAATAGTCCGTTTAGTGATCATCCAAAATTACAACAGCACTGAAAAATGGGATTAAGGACCATTTTTCACACTTATGACCATGGTCATATGATCAAAATTCAGATGCCTGGCAACTGGTTCATACTTATGACGGTTGCTGTGTCCCAAGGTCATGTGATCCTCTTCTGACAAGCGAAGTCAGATCCACTTAACCACGGGGGTTGCTAACTTATCAACGGCGGCGATTCACTTAAATGACTGAGGCACGAAAGGTCACAAAATGGGGCAAAACAGGTCTTAAATGCTCCTTATCCCAGGGGTCTTCAACCTTGGCAACTTTAAGACTCGTGGACTTCAACTCCCACAAGTCTTAAAGTTGCCAAGGTTAGAGACCCCTGCCTTAGCCCATCCTCTTGGGATTGCAGGAAATGGATGATGGGTTAGGTTAGGTTTACCCTCTGGAACGAGCTTCTTCCGGGGCTACGATCACTCCCTGACCTCCGGACCTTCCGACGTGAGCTCAAGACCCTATTGTTTCATCGCGCAGGGCTGGCCTAATGTGTAATGTGTTGTTTTAATTGGGGTTTTATTATTTGATTTTAAAGATTCTTAATTGTTAGCCAAAATTTAATTAGATTTTTATATTGTTTTTAATTTATTTATGACTATTGTGAATTCTATTTTTATGCTGGCTGAGTCCTTCGGGAGAAGGGCGGTATAGAAATCTAATAAACCTAACCTAACCTAACCTGTTGTTATATGTAAAAACTCCGAAAGCTGATGCTATGCAATGGAACCACCACTGGGTGGCAGCGTTGTTCCCCATTTTGGACTTTCCTCTTTGTGTGATCCCACAAAATTGGTCATGCGAACCTGCTCAGATTTATTTTTATTTTTTTAAATTTTATTTTATTTGTCACAACATTATATATAAGCATAAGCATGGAATAACTATACGATATATAAGCATATATATAACCAAAAATATGTAATAACTATACGAATTGGATACAATCAAAGGGAACATTAGGACAGGAACGGTAGGCACCCAGGTGCTCTTATGCAAGCCCCTTACAGACCTCTTAGGAATGGGGTGAGGTCAATAGTAGACAGTTTTTGGTTAAAGCTTTGGGGATTTATTTATTTTTTTATTGAAAAAGTTTTACAAAACTTCCCCCCCCCTTTCCCTCCTCCCCCCTAACCCTCCTCCCCACTCCCTTCACAAACCCCACCCCCCGACTTCCCAGAACAAACACAAGGTATAGTTAAAATAAAACAAACATATACTAAAAAAATTTCCCTCCAAAGCTTTGGGGATTTTGAGAAGAGACCACAGAGTCAGGTAGTGCATTCCAGGCATTAACAACTCTGTTACCGAAGTCATATTTTCTGCAATCAAGATTGGAGCGGTTCACATTAAGCTTAAATCTATTGTGTGCTCATCTATTGTTGAGATTGAAGCTGAAGTAGTCTTCAACCACAAAAATACACGAGCTTTGCTGGCTGGGGAATTCTGGGAGTTGAAGTCCTCCAGGTTTAAAATTGCCAAGGTTGGAGACCCCTGTTCTAGATGCATTTAGGCGCTCCAAAGACCGATGGCAAAGGAGGGCGTGCCTTTTTTAGCTCATCTTGTGCCATGAGGGTCCCCAACATTTTAGAGGCTGAGCCCCTTTGGAAATTAGACCCTGTTGTGGGCGCACTCACAAAACAAACAGGCCACCAAAGATGGCTGCCAAGAGGACAGGGTGCCCAGTTCACAAATTCACCGCTGCCAGGGGTGAAATTGTTATTTAGAATAAAGCTAACTCCACCCTGGCAACTTTCAAAAGAGGTGTGTGGACTTCAATTCCCAGAATTCCCCAGCCACCCCGGGGAATTCTGGGGGGGGGGGGTTGGAAGTCCATGAATTCTGACCGGTTAATTCTGGGAGTTGAAGTCCACGGCTCATCTTAAAAGTTGCTAAACTTGAGTTGCCTCCAGAGTTAATCTGGATCATGAGGAGATTTTTCCCTCACAGTCCCAACTTTGATCATGAGCACGTTTTTTCCTGATGCTCATCCAACCTCTACTTCCTTTCTTTTAAATGTGATTTTTCTCTTGAAAAATCCTGGGGAACCTTCATCGCCTAAATCTGCTGGCTATCCACAGCCACCTGGTGCGAACCAAGCGACCGCCTCTTTCCTGCATTTATTCAGATTCACAGAGTTGGAAGGGACCCTGTAGGTCATTTAGTCCAACCCACTGCCCAAGCAGGAGACCCTACATCACTTCTGACAGATGACAGTCCAGTCTCCACGCCACATTTAAGTTTTGGGGTTCAACTGCGCGGTAAATGCTTCTCCAGTGACCAAGTTAAGGATGTGGGCTTCAGCTAGGTCCAGCTTGGATGCCCTGCCGATTCAGTAGATCCTGAGATCTCGGCCGTTCTAGATCCTTCACCACATCAGCCAAGCCAAACCTGGCACCCGGCGTCCTGGGAGCCCATCGAAGGATTAAGATTTGAACTCGGGACTTTGGGGTAGCAGAGCAATGCTTCCAATGTCGTGTTTCTCAACCTCAGCCACTTTTTTTAAAAAATTAAAAAAGTTTTACAAAAAAGAAATTTTTAACAATTATTTCCCCCCCTTCACCTTCCTCCCCTCCCCTTCCCCTCCCTCCCCCCACTCTCCCGCTCGAGACTTCCCAGGACAAAATACAGCGTATAAAATCTAACAATCATAAACTAAATTACCACATTAGTCATAATCCATAGTCTTTCATCTTTCTTTACATCCATTTTTTTTTATAAAAAAGTTTTATTTTTACGTTCGTATCCAACAACTCATCCAATGTACAGTCATATACAAGAAGATTAAGTTTACTCCACAGTTCTTTCTACTAGGAATAATCTCTCTTTACATCCTTAACTCCCTAAATTATTCCTAAATTCACTCATAAGCTATTTGATACTTTCTAGTCTGATACTTATTTTGAATATAATCTATCCAACTTCTCCATTCCAATACATATCTTTCTTGTGAATAGTCTTTCAAATACGCAGAAATTTCCGCCAAGTTCGATACTTTAAGTGTCCATTCTTCAATTGTAGGCAAATCTTCTTTCTTCCAATATTGCACAATCAAGAGTCTTGCTGCAGTTATTAAGTTTAATATCAATTTAGTCTCTATTACTGTACAGTCCATAATGATACCCAATAAAAACAACTGTGGAGTAAACTTTAACTTCTTCTTCAAAATATTCTGCACAATCCACCGAATTTTAATCCAAAATGCTTTGATTTTTCTACAACTCCCAGAATTCCCCTAGCTAGCCATGCAGAAGAAGACACGAAGAGAAGCTGAGGATCCAGAAAGATCTTGACAGATTTGAACAATAGGCCCTATCCAACAAAATGAAAGGTAATGTGGAGAGAAGCAAGGTTTTACACCTGGGTAGGGAAACCTAAAAGTGTAAGTACGGATTAAGCAAAACCTGGCTCAGAAACAGTCACTGTGAGAGGGACCTTGGAGTCCTAGTGGACGATCACTTAAGCAATGAGCCATAAGTGTGTTTGCAGCACCAGCCAAAAAAGCTAATTACAATCCTCAGTTGTGTAAACAGAGGCGTGGAATCAAAATCACGCGAAGTATTAGTAGCGCTTTATAAAAACCTTAGTAAGGCCACAGCTGAAATACTGGATCCAGTTTTGATCCGAAAGGTCGATCGGAAAGGTCGGCAGCTTGGCGGTTCGAATCCCTAGTACAGGTCTCCTGGGTGAGCAAGGGGTTGGACTAAATGACCTCCAAGGTCCCTTCCAACTCTGTTACCTGCTACCTGTTACTTCGGAAAAAGTGCAGAGAAGAGCAATTAAGATGATTCAGGGCCTGGAGACCAAAACCGCGGTGTGGCTCAGGCTGTAAGAAGCCTGTTATTAAAACACAGCTGCCTGCAATTACTGCAGGTTCAAGTCCCACCAGGCCCAAGGTTGACTCAGCCTTCCATCCTTTATAAGGTAGGTAAAATGAGGACCCAGATTGTTGGGGGGGCAATAAGTTGACTTTGTAAATATACAAATAGAATGAGACTATTGCCTTACACACTGTAAGCCGCCCTGAGTCTTCGGAGAAGGGCGGGATATAAATGTAAATAAATAAAAAAAAACATGTGAAGAACGGTTGCAGGAATTCTAGAGAAAAGAAAGACTAGGGGGGATATAATAATAGATTCCAGTATTTGAGAGGGTGCCAGAAAGAGGAGGGGGGGACGACAACTTATTCTCCAAAGCACCAAAGGGCAGGACAAGAAACAATGGATGGAAACTAATCCAGGAGAGAAGCGACCTGGAATTGAGGAGAAACTTCCTAACAGTGAGGACAATTAAGCAGTGGAACTGCCTGCCACTTGAAATTGTGGGGGCTTCATCACTGGAGGTTTTTAATAAAAGACTGGACAGCCATTTGTCTGAAATGGTATAGGGCAGGGGTCTCCAACCCTGGTCCCTTTAAGACTTGTGGACTTCAACTCCCAGAGTTCCTCAGCCAGCTTTGCTGGCTGAGGGACTCTGGGAGTTGAAGTCCACAAGTCTTAAAGGGACCAAGGTTGGAGACCCCTGATATAGGGCCGTGATGGCAATATGGTGGCACATTGATCCATATTGGTGGGCACGCGAGCTCAGCTCCAGCCAGCTGATTTTCAGGCCTTCTGGGCCCACTGGAAGTCGGAAAACGGGTCGTTTCCAGCCTCTGGAGGGCCTCCGGGGGCGGGGAGACCATTTTCACTCTCCCCAGGCTCCTAGAAAGGCTCTGGAGCCCTGGGAAAGCGAAAAACGGGCCTACCATCCCCACCATGCCATAAGCCGGGGTGGGTGGGTTGCGGGGGGGTGTCATGCGGGCATGCATGTGGGTGGGGCGCATAGAATTATGGGTGTGGGCACATGCATGCGCAAAGTCCCCCCCCACTCCCCCCCCTGCTTTTGGCACGCGATGGCAAAAATGTTAGCCATCACTGGTATCAGGTCTCCTTCCTGAGCAGGGGGTTGGACTAGAAGACCTCCAAGGTCCCTCCCGCTTTATTCTGATTGAAACACCATTCCAAATTGTCTGTTTTACTTCCCCGTGTATTTTTTATGTGCGCGTGGCTAGTTTGGGCACATGCTGGGCCTTATGCTCCACATTAAGATAACTGGTGAAAAAATAAATAAATAAGAGGATAGCATGGTTCATTAAGGTTGTTTTTTTTTGATGACTCAACCGATGATTGCACTTTGATAGCTTTATTGCCCTTTAGTGCCTTATATTAAAACTCAGAACTCTAGCAGAAGAAAACACGATAAATATATTTGTGATAAAGGACAGCAGTTTAAAGACGGAGCCACGGGATTCTCACAGAAGCCGAGTTAAGCGATCGAGAAAAAACATTACTATCAGGTTCCACCTGGTCTACAATGCCGTGAATTCTTGGTTGTTGTCGTGTCCCACTCCTCCGCTGACGGCCGGGTCAGGGAAATCCGAATCAGGCGTGCCTCTGCAGCTCTGCCAAAGTCCTAGCAAAGTCCTCAGGGCAGGCAGGAGACCAGAAAGTGACTTCAGCAAGATATGTTTAGACTTTGCCTGACTCAGATAATGCCAGAAAGCAGGTCCTTTATATAGGCCATGGGGTGTGGCTCCATGACTCAGCACTTATCCAGACCTGCCTCTCCCTTCCTTCTGTTGCCTCCGCCTATCAAGTCTTCTGACGCGAGGGTCACTCCAGTCTGCAGCTGTTGGCAATTGACCTCCCTCAGGCTCACATGCTGTGGAGGAGGGGGAGGGGTCTAGTTGCTCCGTTTGCCTGGGCATGGAGCCAGAGCTGGGGGCTGGAGGTACTTCTTCCTCTTCAGCCTGTCTGGGCATGGAGCCAGGGCTGGGGCCGGGAGTCATACTAGGACATTCCTCCGTGTTCGGAAGCAGATAAGAAGGCCCCGGCTGAGGTGAGATTGGGCGAGACACAACAGTTGTGCTAGTGAGCTGCACAGGTAGTCCTTGACTTACAACAGTTCATTTAGTGACCATCTGAAGTTATGACGGCACTAAAAAAAAAAGAGACTTACAACTAATTTTCACACTTACGACCATTGCATCTCCATGTTCACGTGATCAAAATTGAAACGCTTGGCCACTGACTCCTATTTATGACGGTTGCAGTGTCCTGGGGTCATGTGATCCCCTTTTTGTGACCTTGTCGTGTCCCACTCCTCCGCTGACGGCCGGGTCAGGGAAATCCGAATCAGGCTTGCCTCTGCAGCTCTGCCCAAAGTCCTAGCAAAGTCCTCAGAGCAGGCAGGAGACCAGAAAGTGACTTCAGCAAGATAAGTTCGACTTTGCCTGACTCAGAGACTGCCAGAAAGCAGGTCCTTTATATAGGCCATGGGGTGTGGCTCCATGACTCAGCACTTATCCAGGCCTGCCCCTCCCTTCCTTCTGTTGCCTCCGCCTATCCAGTCTTCTGATGCGAGGGTCACTCCAATCAGCAGCTGTTGGAAATAAACCTTCCTCAGGCTCACATGCTGTGGAGGAGGGGGAGGGGTCTAGCTGCTCCGTTTGCCTGGGCATGGAGCCAGGGCTGGGGCCGGGGGATGCTCCCTCCTCTGCAGCCTGCTTGGGCATGGAGCCAGGGCTGGGACCGGGAGGTGCCCCCTCCTCTGCAGCTTGTCTGGGCATGGAGCCAGGACTGAGGCTGGGAGGCATACATTCCTCCGTTTTCGGGAGCAGATAAGAAGGCCCCGGCTGCTGTGAGAGCGGGCAAGACACAACAGACCTTCTGACAAGCAAAGTCAATGGGGAAACTTGATTCACTTAACGACCGTGTGGCCAATTTAACAACTGCAGTGTTTCACGGAACAACTGTGGCCAAAAAAAAAAAAAGGTTGTAAAATGGGCCACAATTCACTGAACAACTGTCTCGCTTAGCAACAGAAATTCGGGGCTCATTGAGGTCGTACGTCAAGGATTACCTGGACACACCTGTGCTAGAAGCATGTGGATATTTATCCCAGCACATTAGACAGGGGTGTTTGTAGGGTAGGGTTGAAAAAAGTCAAAACGGCAGCTGCAAGGTGCGGTCGTAGCTCCATCTTTTTTTAAATTGTAGGTTGCCTCCATTTTATTTATCTATTTGAATTATTCGATTTTTATCCTGCTTTTATTACTCTGTAAGTAACTTCAGGCGGTGAACTTATCCAACACACCTTCCTTCTGCTTTCCCAACAATCCTGTGAGGTGGTGTGGACTGAGAGTGACTGATCGTAAGTTACTCAGCTGGTCTTCATGCCGAAGGCTGAATTAGAACTCCCAGCCAGTTTTGAATGGTCACTAAACAATTGTAAATCAAAAACTTCCTTCCTTCCCTTCCCTTTCTTCTTTCCTTCCCTTTCTTTCTCCTATTCCTTTCCTTTCTTTCTTTCTCCCTTTCCTTTCCTTTTCTTCCTTCCTTTCTCTCTTTCCTTCCTTTCTTTCTCCCTTTTCTTTTCTTTCCTTCCTTCCTTTCTCTTTCCTTCCTTTCTTTCTCCCTTTCCTTTCCTTCCTCTTTCTCTCTTTCCTTCCTTTCTTTCTCCCTTTCCTTTCCTTCCTTCCTTTCTCTCTTTCCTTCCTTTCTTTCTCACTTTCCTTTCCTTTTCTTCCTTCCTTTCTCTTTCCTTCCTTTCTTTCTCCCTTTCCTTTCCTTCCTTTCTTTCTCTCTTTCCTTCCTTTCTCCCTTTCCTTTCCTTTCCTTTCCTTCCTTTCTTTCTCTCTTTCCTTCCTTTCTTTCTCCCTTTCCTTTTCTTCCTTTTTTCTCTCTTTCCTTCCTTTCTTTCTCCCTTTCCTTTCTTTTTCTCCCTTTCTTTCTTTCCTTCCTTCCTCTTTCCTTTCTTTCTCCCTTTCCTTTCCTTCCTTTCTTTCTCTCTTTCCTTTCCTTTCCTTCCTTCCTTTCTCTCTTCCTTCCTTTCTCCTTTCCTTTCCTTCCTTCCTTTCTTTCTCTTTCCTTCCTTTCTTTCTCCCTTTCCTTTCTTTTTCTCCCTTTCTTTCTTTCCTTCCTTCCTCTTTCCTTTCTTTCTGCCTTTCCTTTCTTTTTCTCCCTTTCTTTCTTTCTTTCCTTCCTCTTTCCTTTCTTTCTCCCTTTCCTTTCTTTCTCCTTCTTTCTTTCCTTCCTTCCTCTTTCCTTTCTTTCTCCCTTTCCTTTCCTTTCCTTCCTTTCTTTCTCTCTTTCCTTTCCTTTCCTTCCTTCCCTTCTCTCTTTCCTTCCTTTCTCCCTTTCCTTTCCTTCCTTTCTTTCTCTTCCTTCCTTTCTCCCTTTCCTTTTCTTCCTTTTTCTCTCTTTCCTTCCTTTCTTTCTCCCTTTCCTTTCCTTCCTCTTTCTCTCTTTCCTTCCTTTCTTTCTCTCTTTCCTTCCTTTCTTTCTCCCTTTCCTTTCTTTCTTTCTTTCCTTCCTTCCTTCCTTCCTTCCTTCCTTCCTTCTTTCTTTCTCTCTTTCCTTCCTTTCTTTCTCCCTTTCCTTTCTTTCTTTCTTTCCTTTCCTTTCATTCCTTTTTTCCCCTTTCCTTTCTTCTTCCTGTCCTCCTTTCCTTTCCCCTTCCCTTCTTCCATTTTCCTTCCCTTCCCTTCCCTTTCCTTCCTCCATTCCACTCCACTCCATTCCACTGTCCCTTCCCTTCCCTTCCTTTCCCTCCCCTTCCCTTTCACACTCCTGATTTTGTTATGCAATCTGGTTCGTTGTGATTGTGGGGTGTTGCTTTTCAGCAAAGCGCGCATCGTTCCGTTCCATTCCATTTTAGAAACGCCATCACTTTCCAATTTTTTTATAGGCAGATGTTCACCAATTAATTAAGGGACGTCTTGCACAACGGATCCAGATGTGCGAGAAGAGGAACTGCCCTGACAGGTGAACCCCTAAAGTCTCAAAACACTCGACTGAGAAGTTCTGTGAATCTCAGCTTCGGCTGCAAGCCGGTTGCAGCCCCCCCCCCCAGCTCCCCAAAATTTGTCTCTGTCGCGCAGTTCACCGCTTCTCTTCCAAACAAAACGCCTGGCTGGTCCGCCGCCTGCTGCGAAAGCCTTCGCACAATCGCATCTTCGCGCAAGGGGAAGTAATGGGAAACTGAGGCAAGCAATTCTTGGAATGATCTATTCGCTCTCAGTTTGGGCCCCCAGGAATGCTTTCCACCAGGTTCGCCTGGTGCGCCAGTTGCGCCCCTTTCTAGACCAGGATGCCTTGTGCACAGTCACTCACGCCCTCGTGACGTCTCGCCTGGATTACTGCAATGCTCTCTACATGGGGCTCCCCTTGAGGGACATCCGGAGGCTGCAGTTAGTTCAGAATGCGGCTGCGCGGGTTATAGAGGGAGCCCCTCGTGGCTCCCGTGTGACACCTATCCTGCGCAGACTGCACTGGCTACCTGTGGTCTTCCGGGTGCGCTTCAAGGTTTTGGTGAACGTCTTCAAAGCGCTCCATGGCATAGGGCCGGGCTATTTACGGGACCGCCTACTGCTACCGAATACCTCTCACCGACCAGGCGCCTCACAGAGAGGGACTCCTCAGGGTGCCGTCAGCGAGACAGTGTCGCCTGGCGACACCCAGGGAAGGGCCTTCTGTGGGGCTCCGCCTCTGGAACGAACTCCCCCCAGGACTTCGTCAACTTCCGGACCTCCGAACCTTTCGCCGCGAGCTTAAAACACACTTATTCATCTGCGCAGGACTGGATTAGTTTTTAAATTTATGGGTTTTTTAATGGGTTTTTATCATTTATTCTAAACTTTTAATCTCGGCCAATTGAATAAGTCTTTTAATTGTATTTTAATAGTATTTATATTGTAATATTATTGTTTATTTTATCTGGCTGTGAACCGCCCTGAGTCCTTCGGGAGAAGGGCGGTATAAAAATGTAAATAATAAATAAATAAATAATAAATAAATAAATGCCGAACGCAGAGGGAGGAGGCCAAGGGCCAATGGTTTCTCCCGCGAATGAATTCTTACGCCGGGTGGAGAAGCCGGCACAGTCCGCGAGAACCGTTTTTCCACGCAGGAAGTTTGCGGCACGCGGTAGAAACGGGAAGGTTTTATTTTTTCCCCACCCCTTTCTCAGGAGAAAGAGATGGAAAAAAAAAAGGACAGCGGAGAAGGAAGTTTTATGGAAATCAGCGGCCGAGCAACCCATCCGCGACAGCGAAATGCAGATAGTCCTCAACTTATGATGGCAATCGAGCCCAGGATTTCCGTTGCTAAGCGAGACAGTCTTCAAGGGAGTTTTGGCCTGTTTTTACAACCTTTCTTCCCACAGTTGAATCTGGCTTCCTCGTTGACTTTGCTCATTGGAAGGTCGCAAAAGGGGATTACACGACTCCCCCCCCGGGGACGCTGCAACGGTCGTAAGTATGAGTCAGCTGCCAAGTGCCTGAATTTTGTTTGCGTGACCATGGAGGTGCAGCAATGGTCGTAAGCGTGAGAAACGGTCGTAAGTCAACCTGAATGTCGATCCCATGATCATGGGGATGCTGCAACCATCAGTAAGTGTGAGAAACGGTCATAAGTCGCTTGCCAAGGTCTGAATTTTCATCCCGTAGTCACAAGGGTGCTGCAACGGTCGTAAGTGTGAGAAACGGTCGTAAGTCACTTGCCAAGGTCTGAATTTTGACCACGTGACCAAAATTGGGGGATGCTGCAACCGTTCTAAGTGTGAGAAATTCCACTGAAATTACTTTTGTCCCCGGCGTCGCCATATTTCAAACGGTCACTAAATGAACACTAAATGACTTTGTACATAAATATACAAATAGGATGAGACTATTGCCTTACACAATGTAAGCCGCCCTGAGTCTTCGGAGAAGGGCGGGATATAAATGTAAAAAAAAGAAAAAAGAAAAAAAGAACGGTTGTAAGTCGAGGAACTTACGCGTAGCTCCCATGTAACACCGCTCCTGCGCAGACTGCACTGGCTGCCTGTGGCCTTCCGGGTGCACTTTAAGGTGTTGGTTATGACCTTTAAATCGCTCCATGGCTTAGGACCTGGGTACCTACGGGACCGCCTGCTGTTACCACACGCCTCCCACCGACCCGTACGCTCCCATAGAGAGGGACTTCTCAGGGTGCGGTCCGCCAAACAATGTCGGCTGGCGGCCCCCAGGGGAAGGGCCTTCTCTGTGGGGGCTCCCACACTCTGGAACGAGCTTCCCCCGGGTTTACCCCAAATACCTGACCTTCGGACATTTCGTCACGAACTCAAGACTCATCTTTTATCTCACAGGCTGGCTTAAATTGGGATTTTAATGTTAAATTTATTAATTTTAAACGGGGTTTTTTAGTATGGTAAATTTTAATCACTGGGCTAATTTAAATAAGTTTTTTAAATCGTATTTTAAACTTGTATATTGTATTGTCGGTTTTATTATGCCTGTACACCGCCCTGAGTCCTTCGGGAGAAGGGCGGTATAAAAATCAAATAAAATAAATAATAAATAATAAATAAAACTGCCCGTACTGTCATTACATTTGATCCCCCTCTTCTGTTCGCCCCGAGAAACTTTTCCTCTTGGATTTCAAACCAGGAAGGGATGTTTTGAACTCCAGGGCGAGTTCTCCTCCTGTCCGAACTACGTCAAACCGCGGTCTTCCATCGAGACGGGATTGCATCCCGCTGCATCTCCAGTTCCGAGTAAGGAGATATTCCTGCCCCAAGCAACGAAGGATTATTAAATCACCTTTTGACGGCCTTTCCAGCTGGTGGACAGGAAGACAAACAGAAATGAATCTCACTGGATCACCAAAAGCCAGAAAAGCTGCCCCAGCAGAGTGGAGGGGGGGGAAAAAAATCAAACAAGAAAGTGAAATATGTCAGATGCATTGAGCAGAGATTCCTGGGTGCTTATTAATATTATTAATAAATATTAATGGCTTACGTCAAGTGCCTGATCTTCAGACCTTTCGTCGTGAGCTTAAAACATATTTATTCATTCAAGCAGGACTGGCATAAATAGTTGTTTTTAAATTGGGGTTTTAATAATATTTTAAATTTTTTAAATGTTTTAATTATCGGCCGCATAGTAATAGTTCATTTTAAATTCTTTAAATTGTATATATTCTGTGTTTTATTTTGGCTGTACACCGCCCTGAGTCCTTCGGGAGAAGGGCGGTATAGAAATTTAATAAAATAAAAAAAATAAATAAATAAAAATAAATAATGAATTAAACAGGGAGAAGAGAAAACTGCAGGTTTGACAAGGCTCCTGCATGGGTCCGTTCACCCCAGAATCGAAAGACCAGCACACAACCTGCAACTTACAGGTAAGTTGGCTCAGGAGCATTTTTCATACTTAACGCCGTAGCATTCCCCACGGACACGTGATCAAAATCCCGACGCTTGGCCACTGGCTCGTATTTGTGACGGTTGCAGCGTCCCGGGTTCACGTCGCGAACCCCTTTTTGTGACCTTCTGACCCGCCAAGTCAATGGGGGGAGAGCCTGTTTCGCTTAACAACCGGGTTACTAACTTATCAACTGTGGTGATTCACTTAACAACTGTGGCAAGAAAGGTCGTAAAATGGGGGAAAGCTCACTGAACAAATGATTCACTTAACAACACTCACTTCCTGCCCCGATAGAAGAATTATTTCTTTAACGCCGCATTGTAATGACTTAAAAAAAAAATATATATTTTCTCCACACTGTAATTTAACGAAGCCGATTCCTGCCTGCCTTTCTCATTTTTTTCCCCCTCTTGGAATAAAATCTTCAACTTCTCTCTTTATGGAAGAGAAATAAAACTTTTTTAGCGGCTCTGATTAACTTTCTGGTTCTGTTCACACCTCTGTGTGTCCCCTTAATCCAAAAACCACAGTAATCCAGGTAGTCCTCAATTTACAAAAGTTCATTTAGCGACCATCCAAAGCTACAACGGCACCAAAAAAGTGACTTGTGATCGTTTTTGACACTTAAGATCTTTGCCGAATTCCCATGGTCACCTGATCAAAATTTAGACGGTTGGCAATTGATTCATACTTCAATTGTCCGGGTGTCGTATAATCACCTTTTGCAACCTTCTGAGAAGCAAAGTCAAGGCATGAAAGTCAGCTGGGTGACTTTGAACCAATCACCAGGAGACGGGGAGTTCTAGTCCCACCTTAGGCAAGAAAGCCAGCTGGGTGACTTGAGCCAATCACCAGGTGACCGTGAGTTCTAGTCGCGCCTTAGGCATGAAAGCTGGCTGCCTAACTTTGGGCCAATCACCAGAAGACGGTGAGTTCTAGTCCTGCCTTAGGCATAAAAGCCGGCCAGCTAACTTTGGGCCAATCACCAGGAGATGGTGAGTTCTAGTCTCGCCTTAGGCATGAAAGCTGGCCGCCTAACTTTGGGCCAATCACCAGGAGACGGTGAGTTCTAGTCTCGCCTTAGGCATAAACGCCAGTTGGATGACTTTGGGCCAATCACCAGGAGACGGTGAGTTCTAGTCCTGCCTTAGGCATGAAAGCTGGCCGCCTAACTTTGGGCCAATCACCGGGAGACGGTGAGTTCTAGTCCCACCTTAGGCATGAACGCAGTTGGGTGACTTTGAGCCAATCACTGGGAGAATGTGAGTTCTAGTCCCACTTTGAGTACAAAAGCCAGTTGGGCGACTTCAGCCAATCACCAGGAGACGGTGAGTTCTAGTCCCACTTTAGGCATGAACTAAGTTGGGTGACTTTGGGCCAATCCCTGGGAGAATGTGAGTTCTAGTCCCACCTTAGGTATGAAAGCCAGTTGGGTGACTTCAGCCAATCACCAGGAGACGGTGAGTTCTAGTCCTGCCTTAGGCATGAAAGCTATTTGGTTAACTTTGGGCCAATCCCTCTTTCTCTCTCAGCCCAACCCACCTCGCAGGGTTGTTGTTGTTGTAGGGGGAGGAGGATATGCTGGGGATGTTCACAGCCTTGAGTTATTTGTAAAAAGAACAAAGGTGGGAAACAAATACACACATACATAAATAAATAAAAATGGCAAGGCTGAGCCGGTTCCTCCTAGGGCCACCTCTGAGAAAGCTACTCCATCATTCCCCCACCCGCAGAACCCCGCTTCCTACCGAGACAGCCAGATGGCCAAGGTCTAATGAAGGCAGGCTGGGTGAGGAGTGCGCAGCATGGGGGGGGGGGTATGGCTTGCCCCCCCTCCAATCGAGCCCATTCCGATGCCTGCAAAGCTGTCGCTCCCCCCACCCCCACCCCCAGTAGCCGAGCTGCAGGAGCTGGAGATGAGTAATTATGTTCCACACTTATTAAATGTTTTCCTTGCAGGCCAATTTAGCAGCTAATCTTCGTGAAATGCTTAGTGAGTCCCTCGGCAGCCGCGTTTTGCCGAGCGGAGCCAGAAACAGGCTATTAAATCAAGATTTGCTACAGTGGTTCTTTACTGTCGGATCCCGAGAGCCCTCATTTGCATCTCTCTCTCTCTCTCTTGGTGTTTAGCTTATAATGACCAGCGCTTACATGCGCACACACATACAAACATGACACATATACTCAGCGCCTTCTCTTCTGCAGGAACGACAGACCACTGAAGACCAGAAGGTTTTCTCAGGGGTGCGCAACTTAGGCGTTCTCCTGGATGGGCGGTTGTCTTTTGAAGAACATTTGACGGCCATCTCCAGGGGAGCTTTTTATCAGGCTCGCCTGATCCGCCAGTTGCGCCCCTTTCTTGACCGGGACGCCTTATGCACGGTCACTCATGCTCTTGTTACCTCTCGCCTGGACTACTGCAATGCTCTCTACATGGGGCTCCCCTTGAAGAGCACCCGAAGGCTCCAGTTGGTTCAGAATGCAGCTGCGCGGGTGATAGAGGGAGCCACTCGTGGCTCCCATGTAACACCACTCCTGCGCAGGCTGCACTGGCTGCCTGTGGTCTTTCGGGTGCACTTCAAGGTGTTGGTTACCACCTTTAAAGCGCTCCATGGCTTAGGACCGGGTTACTTACGGGACCGCCTACTGCTACCGATTGCCTCCCACCGACCCGTGCGCTCTCACAGAGAGGGACTCCTCAGGGTACCGTCCGCCAAGCAATGTCGGCTGGCGGCCCCCAGGGGAAGGGCCTTCTCTGTGGGGGCTCCCACCCTCTGGAACGAACTTCCCCCAGGACTTCGTCAACTTCCTGACCTTCGGACCTTCCGCCGCAAGCTGAAGACGTACTTATTTATTCGCGCAGGACTGGCATAGAATTTTTAGAAGTTTTTATTATTCGGTTTTAAATTTTAAAGTGGGTTTTATTGTTCTAAATGCATTTTAATTCAGGGCCATATTTAATGTTTTTTAATTATTGTTTTTATTCTGTATTTATTCATTTTGGTTTTATTTGGCTGTGAACCGCCCTGAGTCCTTCGGGAGAAGGGCGGTATAAAAATTTAATAAATAAATAAATAAATAAATTTAGAGGGAGGGGTCACCGTCACAACAACACACAATTTCTCAAACAGCAGAAGACAATCTAATGTGGGAGGACCCTTGCTTCGGGAGATCTGAGAGGGGACGTCAGCAAAAGGAAGGGAGGGGCAGGCCTGGATAAGTGCTGAGTCATGGAGCCACACCCCATGGCCTATATAAAGGATCTGCTTTTTGGCATTCCTTGAGTCAGGCAAAGTCTCATCTGGTTTGCTGAAGTCACACCTTGGATTCCTGCCTGCCCTGAGAACTCTGACAGAAATTTGGCAAAGCTGCAGAGGCTTCGTGGCCATGCTTGATACAGACTTCCCAGACCCAGCCGTCAGAGGAGTGGGACACGACAAGTTGCCTCTTGAAAAAGCACCTTTGGAACAACCATGACCTGGAGGACGGAGAATCTCCATAGAGAACCAGTGGAACAGTTTACCTCCAGAAGTTGTAGCTGCTCCATCACTGAAGGTCTATGGAGATTCTCCGTCATCCAGGTCACGGTTGTCCCAAAAGTGCTTTTTTCAAGAGGCAAACTGGACTTTCTGGTTTTTCTTTGAAGACGCTTCGCTTCTCATCCAAGAAGCTTCTTCGGCTCTGTCTCCACTTGGAAAAAGCACCTTTGGCACATAGATCACTGGAGGTTTTTAAGACGAAACCGGGCTGCCATTTGTCTGAAACGCCATAGGGCAGTGATGGCGAAACTTTTTGCCATCGCGTGCCAGGAGGGGAGGGGCGGAGGGGTCACGTGTGCGTGTGCCCATACCCATAATTCTATGCGCCCTG
Source organism: Ahaetulla prasina (assembly GCF_028640845.1). Lineage (NCBI taxonomy): Eukaryota > Metazoa > Chordata > Lepidosauria > Squamata > Colubridae > Ahaetulla > Ahaetulla prasina. The sequence continues at coordinate 110,084,480 of NC_080544.1, forward strand.
GCCGGGCGCATTGCTGCGCGCACCACCACCCCCGCTCCCCCTGCTCCTGGCATGTGATGGCCTGGTAGGCCTGTTTTTCTCTTTCACCAGGTTTCAGAGTCTTTCTAGGAGTCTGGGGAGGGCAAAAACGATCTTCCCCACCCCCATGGAGGCCCTCTGCCAACTTCCGGTGGGACTGGAAAGCCCGTTTTTTGCTGTCCCCAGCCGCCAGAATCTCCTTAGGAGTCTGGGGAGGGTAAAACAATTCTGCCCCCTGGAGGCCCTCCGGAGACCAAAAACAGCCCAAGTTGGCAAACGGGCTGATTTCGGCCTCCAGAGAGCTTCCAGGGGTGGGTGGGAAAATCCATTTTTCACGCTCCCCAGACTCCTAGAGAGGCCCTGGAAGCTGGGGACAGCAAAAAATGGACCTCCCCGCTTCCCCGAGACCCTCCGGAGGCAGGAAACAGCCTGTCTCCCTACTTCTAGTGGGCCCAGAAGACCCAAAAATCACCCTGGAGCTGAGCTTGCATGTCCACTGATACGGCTACACGTGCCACAGCTTCGCCATCACGGCCATAGGGTCTTCTGCTTGATCAGGGTTGGACTAGAAGACCTCCAAGGTCCCCCCAGCTCTATTCTGATTGATTGAGCCCGCCCTAGTAGTCTGAAATGTGAAATGAGCCCCTCCCAGCTGGGCCGGTTGCTATTCCATCAGGTGCAGCGGAGGAAAACCGGGCATTGCAAGTGAACTCCGGCAAAGCTGGCTGGGGAATTCTGGGAGTTCTGGGAGATAAAATCCACAGAGTTGAAATAAAAACAAACCCTGACCTCACGGGACGTCGTACCAAAGAAACTCCATTTTTCCCCCCCTCCTTCGTTCCAAATTGCAAATTACCGGGAGCGAAATTCCACCCGTTCAAAACGGGCGGGAGCAGCAGCCGCCAAGAGAGGCGTTGGGTTTTCTTTGCTGGATGGTTAAACACGTCAACAAGCAACCCAGGATTTCGTGAGAAAACACCCCGTTGGCACAGAGACGGGCAACCGTTCCAAGGGTAGAGCTTCCCTCGTTATGCAATCCGGCACGGTTACATTGGATCGTCGCGTTTCAGGATTGGCACCGGAATTCTTTCATTTGTGGCGGATGATTTGGGGGCCAGAATTCAAAATACGTTCTCTCTCTCTCTATCTCTCTCTCTCCCCCCTCCCTCCCTCCCTCAGAAATCCTTGTAGGGGGAGACTGAAGACACCCCTTAGCTAGACAAACTCAAACTGATCAGGCCAGTGGGCAGCAAAGGGTCTGGGAAACCACTAAGTCTCTTAAAAGATTGGGAAAAAAATCAATTTGTAGCTCAGGGTTGAAATGATGGGTCCTTAAGTGTTCTCTGAGCTTGGTTGTTTCCATGCAAGACCTTTCATTACCCAGCTAGGTAACGTCATCAGTGCCGGTGAGTGTGAGGTTTGCTCCTGTTTATATATATACAGCAGCTCGCCCTGACAGTGTTGGTGGGAATGTGGTTTTCACCTTGGCAGTCCTTGATTTAAGGTATTGTTTTATGCTTGGCTGTTTGTCTGGTATTAATCCCTGCTTATCTAGGTAGATCAGCAGAAGAGAGTATTTACAGCTCAGACTTGAACTGTGGGGAATCCACGTGAACTGATGGGTGTTACCTAGTTTAGGTAATTAAACATCTGCACGAAAACAACCAAAAACAACCCCTCTTCCCCTTCCTCCTCCTCTCCATAAATCCTATTCCCGTCTAGCACTGATGATGTGACCTAGTTGGGTGATGAAACATCAGCAAGAAAACAACCAAGATCAGAGGGCACCAAGGATCCCGGTCTTCTTCTTCCTCCTCCTCCTCCTCCTCCTCCTCCTCCTCCTCCTCCTTCTCCTCCTCCTCTCAACCCCTCCTGTCTTCTAGCACTGATGATGTGACCTAGTTGGGTAATGAAATGCCTGCAAGAAAACAACCAAGCTCAGAGAGCACCAAGGACCCCAGTCTTCCTCCACCTCCTCCTCCTCCTCCTCTTCCTCTCTGTAGATCCTACCCACTTCCAGCACTGATGATGTTACCCAGTACAGGCAATGAAACACCTGCAAGAAAACAGCCCAGCTCAGAGAGCACCGTGGAGCCCCTTCAGGTTGAAAAAAAAACACAATAAAAATAAACTTTCGGCCACTCTCCTTGCTTACAGCAGGAACAGGTGACTTGGTGTCCCGAGGAAATGTTAAAGAGGACAGCTTCCCAAATGGACGGTCTGAATCAGATGGACATCTGGAGCTCATTATTTGGAGGCGATGCTGCCCAACCGAGGCTCCTCTTCAAAAGCTATATATTTTTCAAGAGCAAAATATTGGAGAAGCTCCAGCTCAGGGCTTTTTCCTAGAAAAAAGGATACTGGCCGAGGTAGGGTTTTGGGATGGATTCAACCAGTGAGGTTTTGGCTCAAAACGTCCACTTCTCTCTTCCACAAAGGAGTTTTATTGCTCTGAATTTGGGCTCGTCATCGTCCTAGGCAGAACACGAAGGCACCCTTGCCCAGCATCAGTGTGCAGGCCATCCTCGACTTACAACCAACGATTCGTTTAGTGACCCGTTCGAAGTTACAACGGCCCTGGGAGAAAAAAACAGGGACCGACGACCGCTTTCCGTGTGAACGTCACAGCCTCTTTCAAAGTCACGGGATCAAAATTCAGACGCTCGGCTGCTGGTGGGTATTTAGGACGGCTGCAGTGTCTCGGGGGGGGGGGGGTCACGTGATCCCCTTTTGCGATCGTCTGACAAGCAAAGTCAACAACCGTGTTTCTAATTTAGCAACCGCAAGTTGTAAGTCAAGGACTACTTGTACTTAAAAACTAATACGCTGGAGGGTGATGGGACCACTTTGTCCCACCTGGTCAGCAAGTATTTCTCACCCTTAGAAACTTTAAAATAGGCGGACTTCAACTCCCAGCATTCCCCAGGCAGCATACATGGACTTCAACTCCCAGCATTCCCCAGCTGGAAGGCATGGACTTCAACTCCCAGCATTCCCCAGGCAGCATACATGGACTTCAACTCCCAGCATTCCCCAGCTGGAAGACATGGACTTCAACTCCCAGCATTCCCCAGGCAGCATACATGGACTTCAACTCCCAGCATTCCCCAGGCAGCATACATGGACTTCAACTCCCAGCATTCCCCAGGCAGCATACATGGACTTCAACTCCCAGCATTCCCCAGCTGGAAGGCATGGACTTCAACTCCCAGCATTCCCCAGGCAGCATACATGGGCTTCAGCTCCCAGCATTCCCCAACTGGAAGACATGGACTTCAACTCCCAGCATTCCCCAGGCAGCATACATGGACTTCAACTCCCAGCATTCCCCAGGCAGCATACATGGACTTCAACTCCCAGCATTCCCCAGGCAGCATACATGGACTTCAACTCCCAGCATTCCCCAACTGGAAGGCATGGACTTCAACTCCCAGCATTCCCCAGGCAGCATACATGGACTTCAACTCCCAGCATTCCCCAGCTGGAAGGCATGGACTTCAACTCCCAGCATTCCCCAGGCAGCATACATGGACCAACTCCCAAAATTCCCCAGGCAGCATACATGGGCTTCAGCTCCCAGCATTCCCCAACTGGAAGACATGGACTTCAACTCCCAGCATTCCCCAGGCAGCATACATGGACTTCAACTCCCAGCATTCCCCAGGCAGCATACATGGACTTCAACTCCCAGCATTCCCCAGGCAGCATACATGGGCTTCAGCTCCCAGCATTCCCCAACTGGAAGACATGGACTTCAACTCCCAGCATTCCCCAGGCAGCATACATGGACTTCAACTCCCAGCATTCCCCAGGCAGCATACATGGACTTCAACTCCCAGCATTCCCCAACTGGAAGGCATGGACTTCAACTCCCAGCATTCCCCAGGCAGCATACATGGACTTCAACTCCCAGCATTCCCCAGGCAGCATACATGAACTTCAGCTCCCAGAATTCCCCAACTGGAAGGCATGGACTTCAACTCCCAGCATTCCCCAGCCGGAAAGCATGGACTTCAACTCCCAGCATTCCCCAGCCGGAAGGCATGAACTTCAATTCCCAGCATTCCCCAGCCAGAAGGCATGGACTTCAACCCACAGAATTCCTCCAGTGGCTGGGAAAATATTCACATCTCCCATCCTCAAGTGAGAGAGGACTGGGAAAGGATTGTCCAAAAAAAGTCAAGATGGAGGATTGCAACCGTGTGATGAAATCCGAACAACTCTCTGACCCCGATTTTATTTTAAAATGTATTTATTTATTTTTATTTTGACTTATGAAGTTACTTGGATGAGTAACGGAACGTCTCAGATTAACAAACTTTGGTCCGGTTGCCATGATCTAACCTTTTTTTTTTTTTTTTTTTAAAGATACTTTTGGCCTGGATGGTTAAGTCTTCACTGACATATTGCAATACATTTTGAGGAGAAACCCCTGAAGTTGGTTTGGCAAGAGTTGGTATTTTCCAAGGCCTTTCTGACTTTCTGTCTAATTTTTTTTTATTTTTATTTTGACTGATGAAGTTACTTAGATGAGTAAAGAAACGTCTCGGATTAAACCGACGTCGGCCCACCTTTTAGATACCTGTGATTAAAGCTCCACCCCTTTTTGTATGCGTCACAAAAGGGCGGAGCTCCTCTGACATGGTTGTGGCAGCCATCTTGACTTTTTTGACCTCTTCCCCTGTGGACCCCCTGCCACAATTCTTAGGATCGTACATAGAAAATACACGCTTTCCTTCTTTTATGTAGACTGAGAGCATATGCACCAAAATAAATTCCTTGTGTGTCCAATCACACTTGGCCAATAAAAATTCTATTCTATTCTATTCTATTCTAGAACAGGGGTCTCCAACCTTGGCAACTTTAAGCCTTGGCGGACTTCAACTCCCAGAATCCCCCAGCCAGCAAAGCTGGCTGAGGAACTCTGGGAGTTGAAGTCCACAAGTCTTAAAGGGACCAAGGTTGGAGACCCCTGGTATAGGGCCATGATGGCAATATGGTGGCACATGGACCCATATTGGTGGGCACGTGAGCTCAGCTCCAGCCAGCTGACTTTCAGGCCTTCTGGGCCCATCAGAAGTTGGGAAACGGGTCGTTTCCAGCCTCTGGAGGGCCTCCGGGTGGGGGGAGGCCACTTTCGCTCTCCCCAGGCTCCTAGAAAGGCTCTGGAGCCCGGGGAAAGCGAAAAACGGGCCTACAGTCCCCACCGTGCCATAAGCTTTGCTGGCTGGGGGAATTCTGGGAGTTGAAGTCCGCCAAGGCTTAAAGTTGCCAAGGTTGGAGACCCCTGTTCTAGAAAGTCTACAGTGTCTCTGGCTGCCAGAAGAGGAAAAACAAACCAAAAGGCATTCAAACAAGCTGAGATTATTTTGAATACAGTTTTTCATCATCATCGTCGTCGTCATCATCATATTTGCATCATGCTTTTCCATTAAAACAGTCCTTCCCAACCTCAGCAATTTTATGAGGCGAGGACTTCAACTCCCAGAATTCCCCAGGCAGCAGAGCTAACTTGAGGAATTCTGGGAGTTGCAGTCCACTCGTCTTAAAATCGCTGAGGTTGAAAAACACTCCGCCATAAATACAGGATAAAGCAAAACAGGGGTTAAAAAAAAAAAAAAGACTTAAATTGGGAACAGCGACAGCTGCCAGATTAAATTTATTTCAGCATCGAAATCAGCTGACAACTCCTCTGAATTCAAATGCCTTTGTTTGCCCTTCGAGGAGCAAGCTCAAAATGTTAAGTGGTTTTTAGATTTTTTTTGACACCCTGAGTGTTGTGCATCGCACCGGCTCTTGGTGCGCTTAAATGAGGGCGTCCTAAATTGTCACCCCCAAATGTACAAAGCTGCCGGGGAACAGGGTGCGTTATGTGTTACGTTTGTTTGGAATAATTTGCTGTTGCCACACATCACTGGAGCGTTTAGAAATTCTTGCTGCTTCAAATCACCTTCCGAATGCGAGAAAATGGATATTCCCCTCCAATTTTCTCTCGCGCAAACGGAAAAAACATCCACCTCTGCTTTGAAAGCGAGCACTGTTTCCCATTCTGATGACATTCAGATTAACTGTGACTTAACTGAAGTTCAGTTAATGAAGAATTCAGGATCGGAAATAGCAGTTGGGGCCTTCCTTTCACTAGGTAGCTTTGCCTGAGGGCAGGACGAGAAGCATTGTGTTCTGTCCCCCGCCCCCCACAACCACAACCAAGAAGACACGCGAGCTGACTATATCTACCAGCAATTTATTGCTACGACAGATATCAGCTCTGGCAACGAACCTGTGATTGCCTGCCAAGTTCTCTTATCTCCTTAGAAGCCCGCGTAACTACAGTTTGTTGCTGGAGCAACCAAGAGTTCAGAAATAAACAGAAATCCAAAAGCCAAATTCTTAGTCTCGAAATATTGTAGCCAAAGTTTCCAAGAGTCAGTTTTTGTCCGTCACAAGAAGCTATAGAGCAGCTCCTCCTGCTTTTATACCCTGTGAGGTGTGGCTCCGTGACTCAGCACTCTCCAGGCCTGCCTCACCCCTTCTTTTGTTGTTCCCGCCTCTCCTTTCTGCGATGCCTGGGATTTAACCAGGATTGATTGTCGGCAGCTGGGTCTTGAGGCGTTGCCTGGGAGGGGGAAGGTGAGGGAGAAAGAGGCCCCGTCATCTCCTCCAGCTGGCCTGCCTCTGGGACCTGCAGCGGAGCCAGAGAGGAAGGTCCTGCACAGGGAAGTCCTATCGGCTCTTCCCCCTCACTCTCTGAGTCACTCTCTGCCAGGAGGCCAGGCTCGGGAACCGAAGACACAACACAATGGATGGAAACTAACCAAGGAGAGAAGCAACCTAGAACTAAGGAGAAATTTCCTGCCAGGGAGAACAATCAACCCATGGAACAGCAGTTGCCTCCAGAAATTGGGGCTGCTCCATCGCTGGAGGCTTTCAAGGAGAGATTGGACAACTGTTTGTCTGAAATGGTATAGAGTTTCTTGCTCGAACAGGGGGTTAGACTAGAAGACCTCCAAGGTCTCTTAGGAATAGGGGTGACATGACAGCAGTGCTCCGGTATTTGAGGGGCTGCCAGAAAGAAGATGGGGAGTCAACCTATTCTCCAAAGCCCCTGAAAGCAGAACAAGAAGAGATGGATGGAAACCAACCAAGGAGAGAAGCAAGCTGGAACTAAGGAGGAATTTTCCTGACAGGGAGAACAATTAATCAGTGGAACAGCTTGCCTCTAGGAGTTGTGGATGCCCCAACACTGGAGGTTTTTAAAAAGAAATTTGTCTGAAATGGTATATAGCAGGGGTCTCCAACCTTGGTCGCTTTAAGACTTGTGGACTTCAACTTCCAGAGTCCCTCAGCCAGCAAAGCTTGTGGACTTCAACAAAGCTGGCTGAGGAACTCTGGGAGTTGAAGTCCACAAGTCTTAAAGGGACCCAGGTTGGAGACCCTTGCTATATAGGGTTTCCTGCCTGAGCAGGGGGTTGGCCTAGAAGACCTCCAAGGTCCCTTCCAACTCTGTTATTCCGTTCAATAAATCACAGTTCCCTAATCTAAAAGTCCAGAAACAAAAGAGGAGGAGGACTGTGGGGTCTTTTGGGGCTCTCTGAGCTTGATTGTTGTCTTGCAGGCGTTTCATTACCTAACTAGGTAACACCATCGGTGCACTGGTAAAGAAACATCAGCAAGAAAACCATCACGTTCAGGTGATCTTTGTCAATCCTTGGAGGATCGGTTCCTGCGAGACTGAACAGCTTCTGAGCGGGAGGTGAAATAGAAAGAAAGGGAAAAAGGAAATCAAGACTCTTTAACTTTTGTTAAAAACACAAAGCTGCCAACTCCCTTTGGGGCCGGAGAGTGCGTGGGAAGAAGTGCGTGAGAAGAAGGGGGCGCCTAGTGCATTACTTGCAAAGGAACAATAAGGTAAAGGTAAAGGTTCCCCTCGCACATACGTGCTAGTCGTTGCCAACTCTAGGGGGTGGTGCTCATCTCCGTTTCAAAGCCGAAGAGCCAGCGCTGTCCGAAGACGTCTCTGTGGTCATGTGGCCGGCATGACTCAACGCCAAAGGCGCACGGAACGCTCTTCCCTTCCCACCAAAGGTGGTCCCTATTTTTCTACTTGCATTTTTTTACGTGCTTTCGAACTGCTAGGTTAACAGAAGCTGGGACAAGTAACGGGAGCTCACCCCGTTACATGGCAGCACTAGGGATTCGAACCGCTGAGCTGCCGACCTTTCAATCGACAAGCTCAATGTCCTAGCCCCTGAGCCACCGTGTCCCTATAAAAGGAACAATATGCAGCCCTTTAACAGAATAAGGGACGTGGTGGCTCAGGGGCTAGGACGTTGAGCTTGTCGATCGAAAGGTCGGAAGCTCAGCGGTTTGAATCCCTGGTGCTGTGTAATGGGGTGAGCTCCCGTTCCTTTTCCCAGCTTCTGCCAACCTAGCAGTTTCAAAAGCACGTAAAAATGCAAGTAGAAAAAATAGGGACCACCTTTGGTGGGAAGGGAACCGTTGAGTCATGCCGGCCACATGACCACGGAGACGTCTTCGGACAGCGCTGGCTCTTCGGCTTTGAAACGGAGATGAGCACCGCCCCCTAGAGTCAGGAATGACTAGCACATATGTGCGAGAGGAACCTTTACCTTTAAAAGAATTAAGAATTAGACAGGAATCTTAGAGGTCATCTAGTCCAACCCCCAGCTCAAGCAGGAGGCCCTGTACCACTCAGACAAGTGGCTGTCCAATCTCTTCTTCAAAACGTCCAGCGATGAAGCACCCACAACCTCTGAAGGAAACCCTTTCTATTGATTAATTGTTCCAGCTATCGGGAAATTTCTCCTTATTTCTAGATCGCTTCTCTCCTTGATTAGTTTCCATCCATTGTTTCTTGTCCTGCCTTCAGGGGCTTTGGAGAATAGGTGGACCCTCGTCTTCTTTGTGGCAGCCCCTCAACTATTGGAAGACTGCTACCGTGTTTCCCCGAAAATAAGACCCTGTCTTATATTTTTTTTGAACTTCAAAACAAGCGCTTGGCCTTATTTTCGGGGAGGTCTTATTATTTTGGGGGCGCGTGGAGCAAGGCAGGGCTCCTCTTGCCGTCTTACCTGATTTCCAGCTCTGTCTCCCTAACCCGAGAAAATGGTAGGGACCAGCTGTGTATGTGTTTAAAAATTTTCAGGGTGGGCTTATTTTTTCGGGGGGGGGCTTATTGTCGGGGAGGGCCTTATTTGAGCGCATGCGCTCAAAAGCCTGATTGGGCTTATTATCAGGGGATGTCTTATTTTCGGGGAAACAAGGTATCGTATCACCCCTACTCCTTCTTTTCACTAGGTTAAAAGGTAAAGGTTCCCCTCGCACATACGTGCTACTCGTTGCCGACTCTAGGGGGCGGTGCTCATCTCCGTTTCAAAGCCGAAGAGCCAGCGCTGTCCGAAGACGTCTCCGTGGTCATGTGGCCGGCATGACTCAACACCAAAGGCGCACAGAACGCTGTTACCTTCCCACCAAAGGTGGTCCCTATTTTTTCTACTTGCATTTTTACGTGCTTTCGAAACTGCTAGGTTGGCAGAAGCTGGGACAAGTAACGGGAGCTCACCCCATTACACGGCAGCACTAGGGATTTGAACCACTGAGCTGCCGACCTTTCCATCGACAAGCTCAACGTCCTAGCCCCTGAGCCACCGTGTCCCTATAAAAGGAACAATATGCAGCCCTTTAACAGAATAAGGGACGTGGTGGCTCAGGGGCTAGGACGTTGAGCTTGTCGATCGAAAGGTCGGAAGCTCAGCGGTTTGAATCCCTGGTGCTGTGTAATGGGTGAGCTCCGTTCCTTTCCCAGCTTCTGCCAACCTAGCAGTTTCAAAAGCACGTAAAATGCAAGTAGAAAATAGGGACCACCTTTGGTGGAAGGAACAGCGCCCGCGCCTTGGCGCTGAGTCATGCCGCCACATGACCACGGAGACGCCTTCGGACAGCGCTGGCTCTTCCGCTTTGAAACGGAGATGAGCACCGCCCCCTAGAGTCAGGAATGACTAGCACATATGTGCGAGAGGAACCTTTACCTTTAAAAGAATTAAGAATTAGACAGGAATCTTAGAGGTCATCTAGTCCAACCCCCAGCTCAAGCAGGAGGCCCTGTACCACTCAGACAAGTGGCTGTCCAATCTCTTCTTCAAAACGTCCAGCGATGAAGCACCCACAACCTCTGAAGGAAACCCTTTCTATTGATTAATTGTTCCAGCTATCGGGAAATTTCTCCTTATTTCTAGATCGCTTCTCTCCTTGATTAGTTTCCATCCATTGTTTCTTGTCCTGCCTTCAGGGGCTTTGGAGAATAGGTGGACCCTCGTCTTCTTTGTGGCAGCCCCTCAACTATTGGAAGACTGCTACCGTGTTTCCCCGAAAATAAGACCCTGTCTTATATTTTTTTTGAACTTCAAAACAAGCGCTTGGCCTTATTTTCGGGGAGGTCTTATTATTTTGGGGGCGCGTGGAGCAAGGCAGGGCTCCTCTTGCCGTCTTACCTGATTTCCAGCTCTGTCTCCCTAACCCGAGAAAATGGTAGGGACCAGCTGTGTATGTGTTTAAAAATTTTCAGGGTGGGCTTATTTTTTCGGGGGGGGGCTTATTGTCGGGGAGGGCCTTATTTGAGCGCATGCGCTCAAAAGCCTGATTGGGCTTATTATCAGGGGATGTCTTATTTTCGGGGAAACAAGGTATCGTATCACCCCTACTCCTTCTTTTCACTAGGTTAAAAGGTAAAGGTTCCCCTCGCACATACGTGCTACTCGTTGCCGACTCTAGGGGGCGGTGCTCATCTCCGTTTCAAAGCCGAAGAGCCAGCGCTGTCCGAAGACGTCTCCGTGGTCATGTGGCCGGCATGACTCAACACCAAAGGCGCACAGAACGCTGTTACCTTCCCACCAAAGGTGGTCCCTATTTTTTTCTACTTGCATTTTTACGTGCTTTCAAAACTGCTAGGTTGGCAGAAGCTGGGACAAGTAACAGGAGCTCACTCTGTTACACGGCAGCACTAGGGATTCGAACCGCTGAGCTGCCAACCTTTCGATCGACAAGCTCAACGTCCTAGCCCCTGTGCCACCGTGTCCCTTTTTCACTAGGTTAGCCATCTCTAATTCCAGCAACCGTTCTTCGCATGTTTTAGCCTCCAGTCCCCTAAATCCTCTTGGTTGCTCTTCTCTGCACCCTTTCCAGAGTCTCCGTATCTTTTTAACATCGTGGCGACCAAAACTGGATGCCATGTTCCAAGTGTGGCCTTACCAAGGCCTTATAAAGTGGTATTAAACACTTCATGTGATCTTTATTTCTATCCCTCTGTTAATGCGGCCAAGCCGATCCTTACTTGTTGCTGTCCCGGTACTGATAGCTGTAACATCCTTGTGGCATCCCGGTTTCTTTGTCCAAAGTAAACGAAAGTTTCATCTGCAGGAGGAAGAGAAGGGAGGGAAAGGAAGGGGGGGAAAAAAGAGAGAGAGAACGAGAGAGAAAAAAAACACATTTAGGCAACTTTCTCCAGCGCATCAGCAGCAAACAAGCCGGGAAAGGCCGATGGGATCAACTAGCCTCACCAAAACCTGACATGCAACCATCAAAGGCTGGAATATCAACCGACTTTCCAAACCTCAAGAAGGAATCAGATGGCCAGTAGGGAAAACGCGCCGTTTTTTTCCACTCCTTTTGTTAAGAGAAAGTGTTTGCGGTTCTTCTCAAATGGCAGGGGTCAGGACCGTTCACACATACACACTCACATACATGCACTAGCTCAAACACACCACCCACACATCAACCCGGCCCTAGATGAATGAACCTGGCTCCCTGCCTTACAACTGCGGATGGAAACCAAGATTCACCACCGTAAAAGGTCTAGTGAAGACCTAGTAAAGACCTGGAGACTAAAACATACGAAAAAAAAAACGGCTGCAGGAATTGGGCACCGCTAGTTTAATGAAGAAAAGGACTACGGGGAGTGACACGATAGCAGCTTTCCAATATATTTGAGGGGCTGCCCCAAAGAAGAAGGGTGGGTGGGTGTCAAATTATTCTCCAAAGCACCAGAAGAATCTCAACCAGCAAATGCTCTGTCTTACACATTGGAAAAAAGAATCTAAACACTAAATACAAACTCGATGGACATTACCTTGTAGATTACCCCCCACCCTGTTAAAGACCTTGCAGTTTTCATATCCAATGATCTAAGTGCCAAAGCCCACTGCAACTACATCGCAAAAAAGGCTCTAAGAGTTGTAAACCTAATCTTACGTAGCTTCTTCTCCAGAAACACTACACGACTTACCAGAGCATATAAAACATTTGCTAGACCAATTCTTAAATACAGCTCGACTGTTTGGAACCCATACCACATTTCTGACATCAATACAATTGAACGTGTCCAGAAACATTTTACAAGAAGAGTTCTCCACTCCTCTGATTACAACAAAATACCTTATGCCACCAGACTTGAAATCTTGGGTTTAGAAAACTTAGAACTCCGCCGCCTTCGACATGACCTGAGTTTAACCCATAGAATCATCTATTGCAATGTCCTTCCTGTTGAAGACTACTTCAGCTTCAAGCACAACAATACAAGAGCAAACAATAGATTTAAACTTAATGTTAACCGCTTCAATCTTGGTTGCAGAAAATATGACTTCAGTAACAGAGTTGTTAATACTTGGAACACACTACCTGACTCTGTGGTCTCTTCTCAAAATCCCCAAAGCTTTAACCAAAAACTGTCTACTATTGACCTCACCCCGTTCCTAAGAGGTCTGTAAGGGGCGTGCATAAGAGCACAAACGTGCCTACCTGTTCCTGTCCTATTGTTTCCTTTCATTATACCCAAGGCGAGACAAGGAACAATGGATGGAAACTAATCAAGGAGAGAAGCACCCTGGAATTAAGGAGGAACTTCCTAACCGTGAGGACAATGAACCAGTGGAACAGCTTGCCACCAGAAGTTGTGGGTGCTCCATTACTGGAGGTTATTAAGAAGAGACTGGACAGTCACTTGTTTGGGATGGTAGAGGGCAGGGGTCTGCAAACTTGGCTCTTTTAAGACTTGTGGACTTCAACTCCCAGCTTTGCTGGCTGAGGGACTCTGGGAGTTGAAGTCCACAAGTCTTAAAAGAGCCAAGTTTGCAGACCCCTGGTATAGGGTCTCCTGCTGGAGTAAAGGGTTGGACTTGAAGACCTCCAAGGTCCCTTCCAACTCTGTTATTCTGAATTAGTGAAGGTATAGTGAGTATTTTGGTCCCTTCCTTGCCTGCCCACCTCGACAGCCCTCATGTGATGTTGGACCAACATCACAAATGGCACACACTTTCTAAACCTGCCTCGAATTTCCAGCAAATAATTTATCTCCTGTCCTTCGAGCCACGATTTTTGACTCTCTCTCTTTCTCTCTCTCTCTGTTTTGTTTTATTTCTTTATTCCTCTCCTCCAAATCCTATTTAGCCCCTTGCTTTAAACAAGGCTTCTAATTTGGGTGCCTCTATATCGAAATGGAGAAGTTCTCACTTTTCCTTTGGTCCCTGCACTTCTCTTCTTCTCCTTCTCCTCCAGAAATTTTCCGGAGGGTGTATGGGAAAGAGTTTAGAAATAACAGAATAAGAGGATTAGAAGGGATCTTGGAGGTCTTCTAGTCCAACCCTCCAACAGCACAAGCAGGAGACCCTATTCCATTCCAGACAAGTGGCTGTCCAAGTTTCTTCTTAAAAACCTCCAGCGATGAAGCACCCACAATTTCTGGTAGCAAACAGTTCCACTGATTAATTGTTCTCATTGTCAGGAAATTTCTCCTTAATTCCAGGTTGCTTCTCTCCTGGATGAGTTTCCACCCATGGCTTCTTGTCCTGCCTTCAGGTGCTTTGGAAAATAGCTTGACTCCCTATTCCTTGTGGCAGCCCCTCACATATTGGAAGACTGCTATCATGTCACCCCCAGTCCTTCTTTTCTCTAGGCTAGCCATACCCAATTCCTGCAACTGGTCTTCATATGTTTTTTGTCTCCAGGCCCTTAATCGTGTTAGCTGTTTATAATTCTATAATTGATTACACTGTTTAGAGTTAATTAATTGGGATGCTTGGCAACTGACTCAAAAATAGAATAGAATAGAAACGAAACGAAATGAAACAGAAACAGAAAAGAAATGAAACTGGAGGGGACCTTGGAGGTCTTCTAGTCCAGCCCCCTGCTCAGGCAGGAAACCCCGATACCATTCCAGACAAATGGCTCTCCAGTCTCTTCTTAAAAACCTCCAGTGTTGGAGCAATCCACAACTTCTGGTGGCAAGCTGTTCCACTGGTTAATTGTTTTCCCTGTCAGGAAATTTCTCCTTAATTCCAGGTTGCTTCTCTCCTTGATTAATTTCCATCCATGGCTTCTTGTCCTGCCTTCAAGTGCTTTGGAAAATAAGTTGACCCCCCTCTTCTCTGGGACAGCCCCTCAAATATATTGAAAAAAAATGTGCTATCGTGTCATTCCTACTCCTTCTTTTCACTAGACAAGAGCAATTTGTCCAAATAATGAAACAGAGAGAATGAGAAGACAGGGAATGAGGGAACGAGGGAGGGAGGGAGGAGGAGGAGGGGGAGAGAAGTGGGGAGGAAGCCCAGATTGAACAGCCTCGGGCAAGAAAAAAATTTTTTCCGTGCTGAATACAATCCTTCCCCCACCCGCCCCCGGTGAGCAGGGATCAGCCTGGACAATTCCAGACCGCACATCTGCATAATGAGGGATGATGCACTCGTCCCCACTTTCGTGTCAGAAGGAGGAGTGTGTACATTGGCAACCCGGCTGGTAAAATGAAGCTTCCCCTGCATTCAAGACTCCTTCCCCAGCCGGGGACCATGCTCAAGGATGGGATCCCGACAATGGTGGGATTCAAATAATTGAACAACCGGTTCTCTGCCCTAATGACCAGCTGGGTAGGCGTGGCTCGGTGGTCATGTGACCATGTAGGCGTGGCCAATTCAATGTCACTCACGTCGATGGGCGCTTCGCCTTACTTGTTACAATGTAATAAGGGTTAACCCGAGAGGCAGTTTCTGTAAGCAGGGCAATAAGGCTAGAGACACCACCAGAATGTTTCCTTCCTGCCTGCCTTACAGGATTAGCTCTGTAAAGTGGGGGGGAAAAAAACAAAAGGAGATTTCTTCCAACAACCGGTTCTCCAAACTGCTTAGAAAGTTGACAACCGGTTCTAGGGAAAAGGTGTGGACTGGCTGAATCCCACCACTGGATCCCAAGGATGTTCGGTAGCTGCCATCAGGGATGGTAGAGACGAAGCGCATGGGTTCAGGGAGGGAGGGAGACGGGAGTAGAAGGGAAGGGAAGAAGAGAAGAGAGAGAACGAAGAAGAAAGGAAATGGTAGAAGAATAGAGGGAGGGAGGGAGGAAGGAAGGAAGGAAGGAAGGGCAGGGCAAGGGGAAGAGGAAAAAGGAAGAGAAAAAAGAGGAAGAGCAGCAGAAAGAGGGGAAGAGAAAAAGGGAAGGAAAGAACAAGGAAGAGGAAGAAAAGGAAGAAGAAGAAGAAAGGCAAAGGAAGGAGGGCAAGAGCAGAAACAGGAACAAATGGGAGAGAAAGGAGGGAAAAGAAGGATAGTAGGAGAAAGAAAAAGAGGAAGAAAGGAAAGAAAAGAAAAGAGGAAGGGCAAGATAGGAAAGGGGAGAGTAAGAGGAAGGAAGGATAGGAAGAAAGGAGAGAGAAAAGGGGAAGGGAAAAATCAGAGGGAGAGAAGGAAGGATGGTTTCAGGGAGGGAAGGAGACGGGAGTAGAAGGGAAGGAAGAGAACAAGGAAGAAGCAAAATGATAGAAGAACAGAGGAAGAGGAAGTGGGAAGGAGGGAAGGGTGGAAGGGAAGGGGAAGGGGAAGAGGAAAAAAAGAGGAAGAGTAGCAGAAAGAGGGGAAGAGAAAAAAAGGAAAGGACGAACAAGGAAGAGGAAGAAAAGGAGGAGGAGGAGGAGGAGGAGGAGGAAGAAGAAGAAGAAGAAGAAGAAGAAGAAGAAGAAGAAGAAGAAGAAGAAGAAGAAGAAGAAGAAGAAGAAGAAGAAGAAGAAGAAGAAGAAGAAGAAGACGACGGGCAAAGGAAGGAAGGAAAGGAGGCAAGAGGACCAGAAAAAGAAGAAATGGGAGAGAAAGGAGGGAAAAAGAGGAAGAAAGGAAAGGAAAGAGGAAGGGCAAGATAGGAAAGGGGAGAGTAAGAGGAAGGAAGGATAGGAAGAAAGGAGAGAGAAAAGGGAAAGGGGAAAGTCAGAGGAAGGAGGGAGAGAAGGAAGGATGGTTTCAGGGAGGGAAGGAGACGGGAGTAGAAGGAAGGAAGAGAACAAGGAAGAAGCGAAATGATAGAAGAACCGAGGAAGAGGAAGTGGGAAGGAGGGAAGTCTGGAAGGGAAGGGGAAGGGGAAGAGGAAAAAAGAGGAAGAGTAGCAGAAAGAGGGGAAGAGAAAAAAAGGAAAGGACGAACAAGGAAGAGGAAGAAAAGGAGGAGGAGGAGGAGGAGGAGGAGGAGGAGGAGGAAGAAGAAGAAGAAGAAGAAGAAGAAGAAGAAGAAGAAGAAGAAGAAGAAGAAGAAGAAGAAGAAGAAGAAGAAGAAGAAGAAGAAGAAGAAGAAGAAGAAGAAGAAGACGACGGGCAAAGGAAGGAAGGAAAGGAGGCAAGAGGACCAGAAAAAGAAGAAATGGGAGAGAAAGGAGGGAAAAAGAGGAAGAAAAGGAAGAAAAGAGGAAGGGCAAGATAGGAAAAGGGAGAGTAAGAGGAAGGAAGGATAGGAGGAAAGGAGAGAGAAAAGGGGAAGGGGAGAGTCAGAGGGAGGAGAGAGAGAAGGAAGGATGGTTTTAGGGAGGGTGGGAGCACAGGCCAACTCAGGGAGAGGGGGCCCCGCAGGGTTGGGAATGTTGACCTAAAGACTCTGATGATGAGGCAGCTGTGAGGGACCTTGGAGGTCTTCTAGTCTTAACCCCCCTGCTCAAGCAGGTTAGACAAACGGTTGTCCAATCCCTTCCTGCAAACCTCCTGGAGGCAAGCGGTTGCACGGATTAATCCCCCCCCAATTCAGAATAAGAGAATAGCAGAGTTGGAAGGGACCCTGGAGGTCTTCTAGTCCAACCCCTTGCTCAGGCAGGAGACCCTATATCATTTCAGACAAATAGTTGTCCCATCTTGTGCAGTGTTGGAGCATTCACAACTTCTGGAGGCAAGTTGTTCTACTAATTAATTGTTCTAACTGTCAGGAAATTTCTCCTTCGTTCTAAGTTGCTTCTTTCCTTGATGAGTTTCCACCCATTGCTTCTTGTTCTACCCTTAAGTGCTTTGGAGAATAGCTTGACTCCCTCTTCTTTGTGGCAGCCCCCGAGATATTGCAACACAGCTATCATGTCACCCCTGGTCCTTCTTTTCACTTTTCAAATCCAATTCCTGCAACCGAACCGAAGAAGCTTCTTGGATGAGAAGCGAAACGTCTTCAAGGAAAAACCAAGGAAGTCCAGTTGCAACTTTGGGACAACTACGACTTGGATGACTGAGAATCTCCATCGAGATTTTTCATATGTTCTTCGTATGTTTTTGCTTCGGGTCCCCTAATCCTCTTTGTTGCTCTTCTCTGCGCACTTTCTAGAGTCTCAAAAAAAATATTTTTTTTTTGTATCGTGGTGACCAAAACCGGACGCAATATTCCAAGCGCGGTCTTCCCAAGGCCTTATAAAGTGGCAGTCTTCCAAGATCGCGTTTGGAAGATCGCTTCCAGTTTGGGTGAGAAACTTGAGAAAAGTCTGAACTGCACTGCTTGCCTGGGAGAAGAGGGAGGGAGGGTGTTAATTGAATCGGTAGGGTGCTAATGAAACCATCGGTCCGTCAAGCCCACCTACCGGGTGCCTCAGTTTGCACTAACTTTCTCGGACCCTGGGAGCAGAGCTGACCTTTTACGGACAAAAGATTGCGACAGAGAGAGGTGGGGAGGGAGTGGGAGAAAGAGAGAAATATGAGACAGAGAGAGAGAGAGAGAGAGAAAGAAAGAAATAGGGAGAAAGAGAGAGAAATGAGAGAGGTGAGAGAGAGAAAGAGAGACAGAGGGAGAAAGAGAGACAGAAAGAAATAGGGAGAAAGAGAGAAATGAGAGAGAGAGAGAGAGAGAGAGAGAGAGAGAGAGAGAGAGATGAGAGAGACAGAAAGAAATAGGGAGAAAGAGAGAGATGAGAGAGACAGAAAGAAATAGGGAGAAAGAGAAATGTATGAGAGAAAGAAAGAGAGAAATGACAGAGAAAGAGAGAGAGGAGAAAGAGAGAGGGGAAATGAGAGAGAGAGATATGAGAGAGAAAGAAAGAAATAGGGAGAAAGAGAGAAATGAGAGAGAGAGACATAAGACAGAGAGACAGAGGGAGAAAGAAAGAAATGAGAGAGAGAGAGAGATGAGAGAGAGAGAAGGAGAAAGAAAGAGAAATGTGTGAGAGAAAGAAAGAGAGAGAGAGAGAGAGAGATGAGAGAAAGAGAGAGGAGAAAGAGAGATGAGAGAGAAAGAGAGAGACAGAGATGAAAAGAGAAAGAGAGAGATGAGAGAAATGAGAGAGAGAGAGAGAGAGAGAGAGATGAGAGAGAGGGAGATGAGAGATGAGAGAGAGAGGGAGAGGGAGAGAGAGAAAGGAGAGAGAGGAGAGGGAGAGAGACAGAGAAAGAGAGAGAGAGATGAGAGAGAAAGACAGAGAGGGAGAAAGAGAGAGAGAGATGAGAGAGGCAGAGAAAGAGAGAGAGAAATGAGAGAGAGAGAGAGAAAGAGAGAGAGGGATGAGAGAGAAAGACAGAGAGGGAGAAAGAGAGAGAGACAGAGGGAGAAAGAGAGAGAGATGAGAAAGACAGAGAGGGAGAAAGAGAGAGATGAGAGATGAGAGAGGCAGAGAGGCAGAGAGAGAGAGAAATGAGAGAGAGAGAGAGAGATGACAGAGAAAGAGAGAGAGACAGAGAAAGAGAGAGAGAGATGAGAGAGAAAGACAGAGACAGAGAGAGAGACAGAGAGAGAGAGACAGAGAGAGACAGAGAGACGGAGAAAGAGAAATGAAATGAAAAAGAGATGAGAGAGAGAGAGGGAAGGAGGGTGGAGGCTGGCTTTCTTTGCAACCGTTTCTCCTTCTGAGCCCACAAGAAAATTGCAAAGTAAAATTAACCGGCTATTAAAGAGCAATGGCTCGATTAAGCGGTTTTATCCGTCGGTTGCCCTTCGATGCAGCCCCCTGTGTTGACTCATTAGGTGCCCTGCCAATTCTTAGCTCCTCTGCAGGGCATCCATCGGAGATCGAGACAAGCCGGCTGGCTGAGATGAAACTGGCTGCCGTCCGTGAAGCTTGAAGCAAAAGGCAAGGGAGGATGGAAAGGAGATTCATCCTGGGGTGTACGGCAACAGTAACAACAACAATAACACACACACACACATACGCACACCTTGGGATCACTAATCTAGGGCACACATCAAATTGCAGCCGGGTGGGAATTGCTAAGTTTCCATAATATAAATAATAAATAAAATAAATAACAGAGAAACAGTTTGGTCTAGGGGGTTTAGGTACCAGACTAGAAACTGGGAGATTGTGAGTTCTAGTCCCGCTTTAGCTATGAAAGTTGAATGGGTGACTTTGGGCCAATCGGCAGGAGACTGGGAGTTCTAGTCCTGCCTTTTGGGTAACTCTGGGCAAATTCCCAGGAGACTGGGAGTTCTAGTCCTGCCTTAGGGAAGAAAGCTGATTGGGTGGCTTTGGGCTAATCCCCAGGAGACTGGGAGTTCTAGTCCTGCCTTAGGGATGAAAGCTGATTGAGTGGCTTTGGGCCAATCCGCAGGAGACTGGGAGTTCTAGTCCTGCCTTAGGGATGAAAGTCAATTGGGTGGCTTTGGGCCAATCCCCAGGAGACTGGGAGTTCTAGTCCTGCCTTTTGGGTGACTTTGGGACAATCCCCAGGAGACTGGGAGTTCTAGTCCTGCCTTAGGGATGAAAGCCGATTGGGTGGCTTTGGGCCAATTCCCAGGAGACTGGGAGTTCTAGTCCTGCCTAAGGCATGAAAGCTGACTGAGAGACTTGGGGCCAATCACCAAAGGATGTGCCATTATTTCTTGGAATCTGCGGAGGCCCACTCAAGGGAGCCATGTGGGGCAGTGGAGGAGTGCATAAAACTTGCCCTCCGGCAGAAGACAGAACTGGCAGCCAGGCAAAGGCGTCCTGGTGGGAGGAAAGACAACCAGCCCATCCATCACTCCGCGGAGCTTCAGAACTGGTTCTTTCAGGTTCATTGGCTCCTGCCACAAAAGGGCCCTTCTTTGTGCAAGGGGATGGGATTCGACAGGGAAGAGAGTTTGGGGAGGGGGTTGGCTGGGGACAGAGACCCTCGCCATCTGAAGAAGGAGGTCAGTTGATGAAGATGGCCGTGGGGTGGGGTCCTGGGAGGAGGAGGTGGACCTCTGAGTGGGAGGTATTTCAGGTCTGCCAGAAAACAACCAATCCAGGACCCTCCCAGGTCTCCTTCCTCTTCCTCCTCCTCCAACAATCTGTTTATAACAGAAGGGGGAGGAGAGGAAGGGAGAGAGGGAGAAGGGAGGGAGGGAGGAAGAGGGAAGAAAATAAGAAAGGGAGGAAGGTAAGGAAAAAGAGAGAGGGAGGAAAATAAAGAGGGAAGGAGGGAGGGAGGAACAAAGGGGGAAAAGAGAGAGAGGGAGGGAGAGAGGGAGAAATAAAGAAGGAGGAAGGGAGGGAGGGAGGGAATGAGGGAGCAGAAAATAGAGGGAGGGAAATAAGGAGGAAGGAAGGAACGAAGGGGAAAAGAGAGGGAGGGAGGGAGAGCGGGAGAAAGAAGGAAGGAAGAAAGAAAGGAAGGAAGGAGGGAGGGAGGGAGGGAGGGAGAGAGGGAGGAAGGCTGAGCTAGCCAATTTTGAGGTCTCGAAAACATCATGGGTTTCGCTTGCCACCGAAGTCAAAGGAAAGGAGAAGAGTCCCAAAATTTCTCTTTTCTGAGGCAGCGGAAGTTCGCCCTTTTCCCCCACCTTCAAGAGAGCCGGCCTCTTGAATCGAGTGCCCCCCCCTCCACTTTAGAGGGTCTCAGAGGGTCTCATTAGGAAAGGGAGCGTGAACGGTGCAAAGAGCATCAGGGGGAAAGGTTGCTAATCCGGCTACGCGGCCGATGAGTGGACTTTACGCGAAATGAGCTGCTTCCTGGGAAGCTGAAGAGATCTCTCCGAAGGTGATCGAGCACCTGAAGCTCACCTGGGGGA
Source organism: Ahaetulla prasina (assembly GCF_028640845.1). Taxonomy (NCBI): domain Eukaryota; kingdom Metazoa; phylum Chordata; class Lepidosauria; order Squamata; family Colubridae; genus Ahaetulla; species Ahaetulla prasina. The sequence continues at coordinate 110,105,750 of NC_080544.1, forward strand.
GTGAAACTTGACTGTCACGGTTTCTCAACCTTAGGAACTTGAAAATGGGCAGACTTCAACTCACAGAATTCCCCAGCTAGCACAGTGAGAAATCCGTGAGGTGGGTGGTTTTCATGCCTAAGGCGGGACTAGAACTCCCAGTCTCCTGGTGATTGGCCCAAAGACTAACAACTGGCTTTCATGCATAAGGTGGGACTAGAACTCCCAGTCTCCTGGTGATTGGCCCAACGTCACCCAGCTGGTTTTCATACCTAAGGCAGAACTAGAACTCACCGTCTCCTGGTGATTGGCCCAAAGTCTCCCAGCTTGCTTTCATACCTAAGGCAGAACTAGAACTCACCGTCTCCTGGTGATTGGCCCAAAGTCACCCAGCTGGCTTTCATACCTAAGGCAGAATTAGAACTCACCGTCTCCTGGTGATTGGCCCAAAGTCACCCAATCTGCTTCCATATAATAATATAATATAATATAATATAACAACAGAGTTGGAAGGGACCTTGGAGGCCTTCTAGTCCAACCCCCTGCCCAGGCAGGAAACCCTACATCATCTCAGTCAGATGGTTATCCAACATTTTCTTAAAAATTTCCAGTGTTGGAGCATTCACAACTTCTGCAGGCAAGTCGTTCCACTTATTAATTGTTCTAACTGTCAGGAAATTTCTCCTTAGTTCTAAGTTGCTTCTTTCCTTGATCAGTTTCCACCCATTGCTTCTTGTTCTACCCTCAGGTGCTTTGGAGAACAGCCCGACTCCCTCTTCTTTGTGGCAGCCCCTGAGATATTGGAACACTGCTATCATGTCTCCCCTAGTCCTTCTTTTTATTAAACTAGACATACCCAGTTCCTGCAACCGTTCTTCATATGTTTTAGCCTCCAGTCCCCTAATCATCTTTGTTGCTCTTCTCTGCACTCTTTCTAGAGTCTCAACATCTTTTTTACATCGTGGCGACCAAAACTGGATGCAGTATTCCAAGTGTGGCCTTACCAAGGCCTTATAAAGTGGTATTAACACTTCACGTGATCTTGATTCTATCCCTCTGTTTATGCAGCCCAGAACTGTGTTGGCTTTTTTGGCAACTGCTGCACATTGCTGGCTCATATCTAAATGGTTGTCCACTAGGACTCCAAGATCCCTCTCACAGGTACTACTATTGAGCAAGGTACCACATATATCCCTAAGGCACATATCCCTAAGGCAGGACTAGAACTCAGAGTCTCAAGAGTTTTCTAGCCTGATGCCTTCACCACCAACTTCCTATCTATCTCATGGAATTCAGAGCACAGGTTTTTTGAAAGGTGCCCTGGGCTTCTTGTTATGCGTTAAAGGTTGATTTTTGCCTGCCAAACTAGGCGCCTTACTTAAATGATAACCTGAGGTCTGGATGAGCAGCAGGGAAGCGGGTGGCTTTGAGCTAACGTTCTACAGAAGTCTTTCTCAGCTAGGCTTTCACAGAAGCCAAGGGTTTCTTGCAAGAGATCCTAATTGAAAAGAAAAAAAATAAAAATAAATATCCCTTTTTGAACTCGGCGCGCCACGCAGAGCAGCGGTGGGAATTTTTATGCACTGTGACCTAGGCTGCTGGTCTGATGCTTGGCTGCATCTTACAAACCTCGTTAAACGGGAACCGCGTGTGGAATAGAATCGAATTGTATTTATTATGAAACTGGGGTGGGTTTTTTCCTCTTTTTTTTTTTGCAATTATTTTATGCACAGGTTCAGCGAGAGAGCTGACAATTATTTTAAGGGTTCCTCCAGTGTTAAAAAAAAGTTGGGCGTTCCAAGCACTTAACTTACAAATTTAACTTGCTGTTTTCGTTTGTGTTTTTAATTTTATTTTTTTCAGCTGCCTGGTTGTGCGCTGGGGAAGGGCAACCCTACCGTTCAAATAAATAAATAACCAATAATTCATGAGCCGTAGCAATCCCTGAAGTAGCCGGCTGTGATTCATAAAAGTTTTAAGCTTTCTAATAATACGTGTTAGACTGAAAAGGCGTTCCCATTCTCCTCCTGGTTTTTTGGGTTGTTTCTTTGGGTTTTTTTGGCTCCCATAGACTAAAACGAGGGGGGGGCAATAACTCAGGGATTAAAGGTGTTCCCACTGCGCAGGTGATAGAGGGAGCCGCACGCGGCTCCCATGTAACACCACTCCTGCGCAGGCTGCACTGGCTGCCTGTGGTCTTTCGAGTGCACTTTAAGGTTTTGGTCACTACCTTTAAAGCGCTCCATGGCTTAGGGCCAGGGTACTTACGGGACCGCCTACTTCCACCGTTTGCCTCCCACCGACCCGTACGCTCCCATAGAGAGGGACTTCTCAGGGTGCCGTCCGCCAAGCAATGTCGGTTGGCTGCCCCCAGGGGAAGATCCTTCTCTGTGGGGGCTCCTACCCTCTGGAACGAACTTCCCCCTGGCTTGCGTCAATTGCCTGGCTTTCGGACCTTTCGCCGCGAGCTGAAGACGTATTTATTTATTCGCGCGGGGCTGGCTTAAATTTTAAATTTTAAATATTAATTTTAATTGGGGTTGAATTAATTTAGATGAATTTTAAGGGTTTTTAGGTTTTAAATGTTTTAAATCTCGGCCAATTATATAATAAGTTTTTTAATTTTTGTTTTAATTGTACATTCTAATTGTTTTTTATTCTGGCTGTAAACCGCCCTGAGTCCTTCGGGAGAAGGGTGGTATAAAAATCTAAATAATAATAATAATAATAATAATAATAATAATAATAATAATAATAATAATAATAATAATAATAATAATAATAAAGAAGACACTGAGTTTGTCAGCTGGAAAGATGACAGCTCAGGTTTGAGACCTGAGTGCCATGCGATGGGGGTGAGCTCCCGTTCCTTGCTCCAGCTCCTGCCCACCTAGCAGTTTGAAAGCAGGCAATTCATCACCATCATCTTCATTCAATGACCCCATCATCCCTTGCAGGATGGAATCTGAGCAAGTGAATGGAACTAGCAGAGTTTTAATGGCCGGATGCCCTTCCTGTCGCCAATGCAGAATTTTTGTTCCGCAGATATATTCTCATTGCGCCCAGAGAGAGAAACATTTGCCTCTACCTAGGATTGAACTCACAGCCTCCTGATTGTGAGGCGAGAGCTCCACCTCTAGGCCACCGCACCACTCCGTTTGAAAGCAAGCAAACGTGAATAGATAAATAGGTACCACTTAGCATTCTGTGCGTCTTTGGCCTATAGCCCTGCTGGCCCCTTGACCATGGAAGTGGCTTTACTCAAGACTGGCTCCCTTGGTCAAGAAACAGAGGTAAGCACCACATTGTAGCTTGCCAAAACAACTAGACACAGAGACAGTTTTTCCCCCCACGTGTCGTCACTCTGCTAAACACCTAATTCTCACAGTACTGTCTTATGTCTAAGGATATTTACCCATGTAATAGGGCCGAATTCCTAGTAATCTTCTCATCTGTTCTACTACCTTCTCTTATTGGCATTACTAATATTACTTTGTTGTTTTGCATGTGGAGCTTATGCACTGGAGACAAATACCTTGTGTGTCTAATCACACTTGGCCAAACATTCTATTCCGTTCCTTTCCGTTCCACTCCATATTCTCTATTCCATTCCATTCCACTTTATATATTTTTTTCTGTTCTGTTCTGTTCTGTTCCAATCCATTCCATTCCATTCCGTTCTGTTCCGTTCCACTCTATATATTTTGTTCTGTTCCATTCCGTTCCACGCCACGCCACGCCACGCCACGCCACTCCCTTCTCTTCTCTTCTCTTCTCTTCTCTTCTCTTCTCTTCTTCTCTTCTCTTCTCTTCTCTTCTCTTCCCTTCCCTTCCCTTCCCTTCCCTTCCCTTCCAATATCTGTTCTATTCTATTCTATTCTATTCTATTCTATTCTATTCTATTCTATTCTATTCTATTCTATTCCATTCCATTCCATTCCATTCCATTCCATTCCATTCCATTCCCCCCAAGGCTGTGTGCTCTCCCCACTTCTCTTCTCTCTGTATACCAATGACTGCATCTCCAATGATCCATCTGTTAAGCTACTGAAGTTCGCAGATGACACAACAGTGATTGGTCTCATTCGAGACAATGACGAATCCGCATATAGACGAGAGGTCGAACGACTAGCCTTGTGGTGCAACCAAAACAATCTGGAACTGAACACACTCAAAACCGTAGAAATGGTGGTAGACTTTAGGAGAAACCCTTCCATACTTCCACCTCTCACAATACTAGACAACACAGTATCAACAGTAGAAACCTTCAAATTTCTAGGTTCTATCATATCGCAAGATCTAAAATGGACAGCTAACATCAAAAACATCATTAAAAAAGGACAACAAAGAATGTTCTTTCTGCGCCAACTCAGTAAGCTCAAACTGCCCAAGGAGCTGCTGATTCAGTTCTACAGAGGAATTATTGAGTCTGTCATTTGCACCTCTATAACTGTCTGGTCCGGTTCTGCAACCCAACAAGAAAAACACAGACTTCAGAGGATAATTAGAACTGCAGAAAAAATAATTGCTACCAACCTGCCTTCCATTGAGGACCTGTATACTGCACGAATCAAGAAGAGGGCCGTGAAAATATTTATAGACCCCTCGCATCCTGGACATAAATTGTTTCAACTCCTACCCTCAAAACGACGCTATAGAGCACTACACACCAGAACAACTAGATACAAGAACAGTTTTTCCCGAAGGCCATCACTCTGCTAAACAAATAATTCCATCAACACTGTCAAACTATTTACTGTATCTGCACTACTATTAATCTTCTCATAGTTCCCATCACCAATCTCTTTCCATTTATGACTGTATGACTATAACTTGTTGCTGGCAATCCTTATGATTTATATTGATATATTGACCATCAATTGTGTTGTAAATGTTGTACCTTGATGAACGTATCTTTTCTTTTATGTACACTGAGAGCATATGCACCAAGACAAATTCCTTGTGTGTCCAATCACACTTGGCCAATAAAAAAAATTCTATTCTATTCATTCCATTCCATTCCATTCCACTCCACTCCACTCCACTCTATCACAACCCAACCCAACCCAACCCAACCCAACCCAACCCAACCCATCCAAACCCAACCCTATTCTAGAGTTTGACACAACTGGAGTGGGAAACATAGACTAACGCAACTCTCTTCCTACCCAGGTTATCTCATCTTAGGCAGATTTGAAAAAGTCTTGCCCGGAAGCCAAGATCACCGATGGGTTACTGAGTAGAGAATATGACCCAGCATCGTTTACGAAAACTGGTGATTTGCCAATGCTTTTCCCACGTACTGTACATCTATCTGGAGGGCATCGGAAGGAGAATGGGTAACCCAACAGTGTTTTATCTTTGCAGGGTTGTTCCTTCTGTTGGGGGAGGGGGGGCAGCCTGTCACGCCTGAATTTGATTGGGGTGTGGCATGCTTTGGAGAATAAGTTGATCCCCTCTCCTTTGTGGCAGCTCCTCAAATACTGGAAGACTGCTATCACAATAAATAAAGCAAGCAGCGTTGTCATTCTGTACGTTGCAGTAATATGTCGTGTCTTTGGCTCCCGAGCCTGGCCTCCTGGCAGAGTGACTCAGAGAGTGAGGGGGAAGAGCCGACAGGGCTTCCCTCTGCAGGACCTTCCTCTCTGGCTCCGCTCCAGGTTCCAGAAGCAGGCCAGGTGGAAGAGATGACGAGGCCTCTTTCTCCCGCACCTTCCCCCTCCCAGGCAACGCCTCAAGACCCAGCTGCTGACAAGCAGTCCTGGTTAAATCCCAGGCATCGAAGAAAGGAGAGGCGGGAACAACAAAGGAAGGGGTGGGGCAGGCCTAGAAAGTGCTGAGTCACGGAGCCACACCCCACAGGATATAAAAGCAGGAGGAGCTGCTCTATAGCTTCTTGTGAGGGACAAAAACTGACTCTTGGAAACTGGCTGCAATATCTCGAGACTAAGAATTTGGCTTCTGGATTTCTGTTTATTTCTGAACTCTTGGTTGCTCCAGCAACGAACTGCAGCTACGCTAGCTTCTGAGGAGATAAGAGAACTTGGCAGGCAATTGCAGGTTCATTGCCAGAACTGATATCTGTCGTAGGAATAAATTGCTGGCAAATATAGTCAGCTCGCGTGTCTTCTTGCTTGTGGTTGTGGGGGGGGGGGACAGAACATAATATCTGAAAAGTTCAGGAGGATTTTCAACCAACACAACACACATGCACACTTTAAACCCAAAAATATACTAAGCCAGAAGCTTGTCCAGCCCGAGGATAAAACACCCAGGCCCAAAGTGAGGAATGTGATATACACTGCAGTGAGATCTGTGCAGATCTATACGTCGGAGAAACAAAACAGCCAGTTCACAAACGCATGGCGCAACATATGAGAACAAATCCATCCGGACAAGATTCAGCACTCCATCTGCATTTAAAAGACAAAGGCTACTCTTTTATAAAGAGCAAAGTCCACATTCAGAAGAGAGCTGGATTGAAAGAGGGGTCAAAGGAGCCATCTATATCAAAACTGAACAGCCCTTTCTCAACAGAGGGGGAGAGAGGGGTACGACATCATCTATCTCCTGTCTCCTACAACATGGTCCTTTCAGCAGTTCTAAGAAGGCTCCACACCAGTGGCGGAATTCAATTTTTTTTTTACTACTGGTTCTGTGGGTGTGGCTTGCTGGGCACAGTGTGGCAGGGGAAGGATACTGCAAAATCCCCATTCCTACCCCACTCCTGCGGGAAGGATATTGCAAAATCTCCGTTCCCACCCCCACTCTGGGTCCAGCCAGAGGTGATAAGTGCTGGTTCTCCGAACTACTCAAACTTTCCGCCACCAGTTCTCCAGAACCTGTCAGAACCTGCCGGATTTCACCCCTGGCTCCACACCCATTCGCACCATTCAGGCGACCCCGAAGACACAGATCAACCTCCAAGCGGCCTCAAGGACTCTCTAAAAAGGATGCAAATGACCAGCCGTCTGCAAAGCGTATAATTCCTTCCATTCCCCACCATCCGGTCAGAGCTGAGGAAGCTTCTTGGATGAGAAGCGAAACGTCTTCAAGGAAAAAACAAGATCCAGTTGCCTCTTGAAAAAAAAGCACCTTGGGACCTCCATCCCTTTGATGCGTTCATTGTCGATTCCGAAGCTGGTTGATGGAGCTGCTGCCCTCAGCTTGGTCTTCTTTACATTTAATCTCTCTTCCACTTCTTCGTTCTGCCGACAGACATGTCGTGTCCTACTCCCGCTCCGACGACCGGGTCTAGGAAGTCCGTATCAAACGTGGCAACGAAGCCTCTGCAGCTTGTCAAATTCCTTCGAGGTTTATCAGGGCGGGCAGGAGTCCAAGTTGTGACTTCAGCGATAGAGTCCGATAGCAGCAAATTAGATGAGACTTTGCTTGACTCAAGGTTGGAATGCCAAAAGCAGGTCCTTTATATAGGCTGTGGGGTGTGGCTCCATGACTCAGCATTTATCCAGGCCTGCCTCTCCCTTCCTTCCTCTGGCGTCGCCTCTCAGATCTCCGGAAGCGAGGATCCTCCCACTTGGAATTCTCTTCAGCTGGATCTGCTGTCAGTAATTCCAGCACGTGGCTGGCTTCCTGCTCACACGTTGTAGGAGTGAGGTTTATCGGGTTTGTTTGTTCATTCCTGGAATCCTCTCTGGGCATGGGGCCAGGGCCAGGGGCTGGAGGCATGACAGGCCATTCATCTTCATTATCAGACTCGAGTCTGATAGGAGTCTGATAACAGGCCCGGGTGGAGACGGGAGGGGCCCGGCTGAGGAGAGGAGGGAGGGCAAGGCACAACAAGACATATCGCGGTTCAAAAATATCTTAGCAAGATGCGAGTTATTCACCTTTTTTTTTTTTCGCCCTCCAATTTTAAAAAACCGCCTTCTTCTTCATTCCACGTCAAGCTTGCCTTAGGATGCCATGCCGCATCTGTCTTCGTTTTGAAAACTAAAACTTTTAAAAACACGGGTCGCAAGAAGCGTCTCGTGGCAGAAGGGAATGGAAAAGGCTGGGTAAAAAGTTCCTAGTCTAAAGAAGAGATATGGAAAACGCAATTGCAAAGGATTTCATTCAAGAGGAGAAATGCCAGCGTGTCTCTATGGAAAGTCATAAAGAGCAGATGAAAACTGAAAGGCTTTTAACAGTCAGGAAACGGTAGGTGGGGTGGGGGAGGGGAGGAAAAAAGGAAGGATAAAGATATGAACAGCTTAGAACAGTTTCCTGGCAAAACATTCAGAAGGAACCAGTCCAGGATGCTGAGAATACAAAGGGTCCTCGACTTACAACCATTATTGCAGAGTTGGTATTTAGCCGGTTCAGACCGGTTCGCTTGAACCGCTAGCAGAAATCACGGGTGGGCCAGCTCCGGCTCTATGCCATCCTATTTAGGGATGTTTCTGAGGCCGGGCGCGTGCAGGGGCACGCACTCACATTTGCAAACCGGTAGGGAAAGTATGTCAATACCATCGCTGCATTATTGGGATCAGAATTTCTGTTGCTAAGCAGGGCGGTGGTTCAGTGAGTTGGGCCCGATTCTTTTGCCTGGGGTTGTTTTTTTATTTATTTATTTATTTATTTATTTTTTATTTACATTTATATCCCGCCTTTCTCCGAAGACTCAGGGCGGCTTACATTGTGTAAGGCAATAGTCTCATCCTATTTGTATATTTATATACAAAGTCAACTTATTGCCCCCAACAATCTGGGTCCTCATTTTACCTACCTTATAAAGGATGGAAGGCTGAGTCAACCTTGGGCCTGGTGGGGCTTGAACCTGCAGTAATTGCAAGCAGCTGTGTTTAATAACAGGCTGTCTTACAGCCTGAGCCACCCACGGCCCTATTGTTAAGTGAATTATTGCAGTTGTGAATTGAATCACGCAGTTCTTAGGCAAATCTGGCGTCCCCACCTCGACTCGGCTTGTCCGAAAGTAGCTGGGAAGGTCGCCAACGGAGATCAGTCTATGAGAGCCAGTTTGGTGCTGGCTTAGAAAACAGGAGGCGGTGAGTTCTAGTTCCGTCTTAGGCACGAAATCCAGCTGGGTGACTTTGGATGAGTCCCTAGAGGGGAATTGGGAACTCCCTTTCAAGTAAAGGTGTTGTAGTTCAGGTAACGGTCCGTGAATGGGAAAGCTTTAGACCCGTGTTTTTCAATCTTGCCAACTTGAAGACGGATGGATTTCAACTCCTAGAATTCCCTAGCAAGCGTAGCACAAAAGCCAGCTGGTTGACTTTGGTGTTGTGCCTCGCTCGCCCCCCTCGCCGCAGCCGGGCCCTTCTCATCTCCTGCCAGACACTGATAGTACAGGAGAATGTCCTGGCATGCCTCCAGCCCTCAGTCCTGGCACCATGCCCGGAGAAACTGAGCAAACAAACCTCCCTCTGATAGCATGTGCGCCTGAAGCCAGCCACGAGCTGGGATTACCGGCAGCTGGGGACAAAAGGATGCAGTGGACAGATCCTCGCTTCTGGAGAATGGAGAGGCGATGTCAGCAAAAGGAAGGGAGGGGCAGGCCTGGATAAGTGCTGAGTCATGGAGCTACACCCCATGGCCTATATAAAGGATCTGCTTTCTGGCATTCTCTGAGTCAGGCAAAGTCTAATCTGGATTGCTGAAGTCACACCTTGGATTCCTGCCTGCCCTGAGGACTCTGATAGGACTTTGGCAGAGCTGCAGAGGCACGCTTGATATGGACTTCCTCGACCCGGCCGTCAGAGGAGGAGTGGGACACGATATTTGGGCTGAACAACATGAGATGGGGAGTTCTAGTCCCACTTTAAGCATGAAAGCCAGCTGGGTGACTCTGAGCCAATCCCCAGGAGATGGGGAGTTCTAGTCCCATTTTAAGCAGGAAAGCCAGCCGGGTGACTCTGAAACAATCGCCAGGAGATGGGGAGTTCTAGTCCCATTTTAAGCAGGAAAGCCAGCCGAATGACTCTGAAACAATCGCCAGGAGATGGGGAATTCTAGTCCCATTTTAAACATGAAAGCCAGCGGGGTGACTCTGAGCCAATCCCCAGGAGATGGGGGAGTCTAGTCCCATTTTGAGCAGAAGACAGGGAGAAGATGTATTTTATTTATTTATTTAGAAAATTTATATTGCCGCCTACTCACACAGGGCGACACAAGATGCTTTGAAGGTTGGGAAGCTGCAGCCAGAACCTGGAGATCAAAGCCCGGAGATGACAATTTGCCTGGGCTGTTGCTGCTGACTCCTTTGCTTTTTAAATTAAAACCATCCCTCCCCAGCCCTGTTTTCCATCTGACCCCTTCAAGTCAGGACCGCTCTTCTTCTTCCCAAGACCAGGCGCTCTGTCATGGGAACCTTGGCGCAGGCACCCTGGAGAAACCTTCCCCCTTTTGACAGAAATATAAGCCTCTCTTTCCTAAAAGCTTTCCAACCCAGAGAGCATCCTCCTCGGGAGAGCTCAGGGACATGAGTTGTGTGTATGTGTGTGTGTGTTTGTGTGTGCGCGCATACACATCCCCACCGTGGAAAAGGGAGCCGGGTGCCAGCCGGGTGCGCGCAATCCTTCCATCAAAGCTCAGCGGCGGCTTTCGCTTCCAAAGCCCTTAACATCTTGGCCGGAGTTCGTTTTCCAAGGCAGGATTCCCAATTTTTGCGGCCTCGGGCACAAGCTAAAAATACGGAGAAAGGGAGCGGTGAGCCAGCGGGATTTCGCTCCAAGAGGCTTTGATGCTCTGACATCTTTTTCGATTTAATTTAACTCGGTTTCGCTTGTGTTTCGCCTGAATTGGCCCAAGGAAGACGGGGAGGAGAAAGGGGAGGAAGGGGTGGGGGGCAATTTATTTTCCAAAGCACCAGAAGGCAGGATAAGAAACAACGGATGGAAACGGATCAAGGAAGGAAGCAAGCTGGAATTAAGGAGAAAATTCCCGACGGGGAAGATAATGAAGCCGTGGAACAGCTTGCCACCAGAAGTTGTAGGTGCTCCATTACTGGAGGTTTTTAAGAAGAGACTGGACAGTCACTTGTCTGAAATGGGACAGGAACGTCTGCTTGAGCAGAGGGCTGGACTAGAAGACCCCAAAGGTCCCTTCCAGTTGTGTTCTGATTCTGAAATGGTAGAGGGTCTCCTGCTTGAGCAGGGGGCTGGACTAGAAGACCTCCAAGGTCCCTGCCACCTCTACTCTGATCGATCTGGCCAAATCGACATCTTCTGGAGGCGCTGGAGGGCGGAGGGGCTTTTACCAGCTCCGCGCTGGCTGGGGACGATGGGAAGTACAGCCCAATCCTGGGGGTGGGGGTGGCGAAGGCCAATAAGGGGGTGTTTGGCACCAAACGGACTTCAGATCCTCCTCCCATTGGATGAACTGGGGGTTTCCCTAGGGCAGAGCTCCGGTTTTTCTTTCCTAACCTCTTCTTTGACTTAATAATTATTAACAGCCCTTCTCAGCGGTCACGGTTCAGTGGGCGGGAGATGAGGGCTGTTCTGCCAATTCTTTTTTTTTTTTTCCCCTCTTTTCTCTCTCTCTTTTCTTTTTTCTTCTTCTTCAAACTTTCCCCCCCCCCCATCTCGACCACTACAAAGGAAAAGGAGGGGAGGAATTCAGATGGGGGAACCGCCGCACACGCTGAGCCAGAGGAGGGAATGAATATTTATGAGGTCATCTGGGCAAAGCAGAAGCTCCTCTCTCTCTCCTGCCCCCACCCAATGCAAGGCCCTGGGTTCGAGTTCCGGCCTGGAACCAGGCCTCTTTGAGGATTTCCCAAAGGTCCTTTTTTTTTTTTTTTTCAAGAGGCAACTGGACTTTCTTGGTTTCTTTTTTTTTTTCTTTTGAAGATGTTTCGCTTCTCCTCCAAGAAGCTTCATCAGCTCTGATTTGGATGTTGGGGAATGGAAGGATTTACGCCCCTTTGCAGACAGATGGTCATTTGCATCCTTTTTAGAGGGTCGTTGAGGGAGGGGGGAAATCCGGCAGGTTCTGACAGGTTCTGGAGAACCGGTAGCAGAAATTGTGAGTAGTTTGGAGAACCGGCAAATGCCACCTCTGGCTGGCCCCAGAGTAGGGTGGGAATGGAGAGTTTGCAGTATCCTTCCCCTGGAGTGGGGAAGGAATGGGGATTTTGCAATATCCTTCCCCCAGGAGTGAGGTGGGAATGGGGATTTTGCAGTATCCTTCTCCCAGGAGTTGGGTAAGGAATGGGGATTTTGCAATATCCTTCCCCCAGGAGTGGGGAGGGAATGGGGATTTTGCAGTATCCTTTCCCCAGGAGTTGGGTAGGGAATGGGGATTTTGCAGTATCCTTCCCCCAGGAATGGGGAGGGAATGGGGATTTTGCAGTATCCTTCTCCCAGGAGTTGGGTAGGGAATGGGGATTTTGCAATATCCTTCCCCCAGGAGTGGGGAGGGAATGGAGGAGATTTTGCAGTAGCCTTCCCCTGCCTCACCCATCAAGCCACACCCACAGAACCGGTAGTAAAAAAAAATGATTTTACCACTGCATTGAGGCTATTTGGAGGTTTATCTGTGTCCTCAGGTGACCCTCAGGATTTATATTCCTTGCAGACAGCTGGTCATTTTTGTCCTCAAATGACCAACCGTCTGCAAGGAATATAAATCCTTCCATTTTCCCCACCATCCAGTCAGAGCTGAAAAAGCTTCTCGGATGAGAAGCAAAACATTTTCAAAAGAAAAAACCAGAAAGTCCAGTTGCCTCCTGAAAAAGCACCTTTGAGACAACCATGACCTAGATCAGGGGTTCCAACCTTGGTCCCTTTAAGACTTGTGGACTTCAACTCCCAGAGTCCCTCAGCCAGCTTTGCTGGCTGAGAGACTCTGGGAGTTGAAGTCCACAAGTCTTAAAGGGACCAAGGTTGGAGACGCCTGACCTAGATGGCTGAGAATCTCTACAGACTTCTTCAGGTTTTCTGACAGTAGATGTTTAAGCCAATTGCTTAGACCAGGGGTCTCCAACCTTGGCAACTTTAAGACTTGTGGACTTCAACTCCCAGAATACCTCAGCCAGCAAAGCTGGCTAAGGAATTCTGGGAGTTGAAGTCCACAAGTCTTAAAGTAATCAAGGTTGGAGACGCCTGGCTTAGACGACCTCTGGTTCTCCTCTTTGAGTTCTTCCTTGCTCATAGTTTAATGAAGAGAAGGACTAGGGGTGACAGGATAGCAGTCTTCCGATATTGGAGGGGCTGCCACTAGAAAGAAGGAGTCAAACTATTTCCCAAAGCACCTGAGGGCAGGACAAGAAGCAACGGATGGAAACTAATCAAGGAGAGAAGCAACTTGGAACTAAGGAGGAATTTCCTGACAGTTAGAACAATTAATCTGTGGAACTACTTGCCTCCAGAAGTTGTGGATGCTCCATCACTGAAGGCTTTTAAGAAGCCACTGGACAGCCATTTGTCTGAATTGGTACAAGGTCTCCTTCTTGAGCAGAGGGTTGGACTCTTATTCTGTTATTCTGAGACTCTAGAAAGAGTGCAGAGAAGAGCAATAAAGATGATCAGGGATCTGGAGGCTAAAACATACAAAGAACGCTTGCAGGAATTGGGTATCTTAGTCTAATGAAAAGAAGGACTAAGGGTGACCTGATAGCAGTGTTCCAGTATCTCAGGGGCTGCCACAAAGAAGAGGGAGTCAAGCTATTCTCCAAAGCACCTGAGGGTAGAACAAGAAGCAATGGGTGGAAACTGATCAAGGAAAGAAGCAACCTAGAACTAGGGAGGAATTTGCTGTCAGTGAGAAAAATTAACCAGTGGAATTGGGTATGTCTAATTTAATCAAAAGAAGGACCAGGGGTGACCTGATAGCAGTCTTCCAATATTTGAGGGGCTGCCACAAAGAAGAGGGAGTCAAGCTATTCTCCAAAGCACCTGAGGGTAGAACAAGAAGCAATGGGTGAAAACTAATCAAGGAGAGAAGCAACTTAGAACTAAGGAGAAATTTCCTGACAGGGAGAACAATTAACCAGTGGAATTGGGTATGTCTAATTTAATGAAAAAAAGGACCAGGGGTGACCTGATAGCAGTCTTCCAATATTTGAGGGGCTGCCACAAAGAAGAGGGAGTCAAACTATTCTCCAAAGCACTTGAAGGCAAGACAAGAGGCAATGGGTGGAAACCAATCAAGGGGAGAACCAACCTAGAAAGGAGGAGAAATTTCCTGACAGTTAACCAGTGGAACTACTTGTCTCCAGAAGTCGTTGGTGCTCCATCATTGGAGGTTCTTAAAAGGAGATTGGACAACCATGTGTCTTCACCATGGCTGGCTTAGGAATTCTTGGAATTGAAGGCCACAGGTCCATAAAGAGACAGGCAACTCCCGCCCACTACAACCCAGTACAAAACCAGTGTGATGCTTCCCCGCCCCCCAGAGGCACCATTCCCATCAGCACATGGCCCAAGGGATACAGTCGGGGGGGGGAGTGGGAGGACTCTGACAGAAGAGAGACCCAAGCAACGTCCCCTTCCCTGCGGCCCCTCGACTTTTCAATGCTCTCAGCCTGCCTGCTGTCCTAATTGAACAAGTGCCTTTGAAGAAGGAATGAAAGAAAGAAAAGTGAAGAAAAGAGGGGGGAGAGCCTCATCCATCACTGACACGGCCGTTTTCAAAAGATCTGATATTCTGCGGTGGGAAGGACACCCCCTCCCCACCAGATCCTGATGGGAGGGAGGGAGGGAGGGAGGGAAAGAGGGAGGCCCAAAGGAGTCAGGCCAAGGAAGCCGGCATTCACAAGGAGCTGAGATTAGCCCAGGATGAGGTTACTCTCGTCCAGGGGTCTCCAACCTTGGCAACTTTAAGACCTGTGGACTTCAACTCCCAGAATTCCTCAGCCAGCAAAGCCAGCAAAACTTGAAGACTTGTGGACTTCAACTCCCAGAATTCCTCAGCCAGCAAAGCCAGCAAGACTTGAAGACTTGTGGACTTCAACTCCCAGAATTCCTCAGCCAGCAAAGCCAGCAAAACTTGAAGACTTGTGGACTTCAACTCCCAGAATTCCTCAGCCAGCAAAGCCAGCAAAACTTGAAGACTTGTGGACTTCAACTCCCAGAATTCCTCAGCCAGCAAAGCCAGCAAGACTTGAAGACTTGTGGACTTCAACTCCCAGAATTCCTCAGCCAGCAAAGCCAGCAAAACTTGAAGACTTGTGGACTTCAACTCCCAGAATTCCTCAGCCAGCAAAGCCAGCAAAACTTGAAGACTTGTGGACTTCAACTCCCAGAATTCCTCAGCCAGCAAAGCCAGCAAAACTTGAAGACTTGTGGACTTCAACTCCCAGAATTCCTCAGCCAGCAAAGCCAGCAAAACTTGAAGACTTGTGGACTTCAACTCCCAGAATTCCTCAGCCAGCAAAGCCAGCAAGACTTGAAGACTTGTGGACTTCAACTCCCAGAATTCCTCAGCCAGCAAAGCCAGCAAAACCTTAAGACTTGTGGACTTCAACTCCTAGAATTCCTCAGCCAGCAAAGCCAGCAAAACTTGAAGACTTGTGGACTTCAACTCCCAGAATTCCTCAGCCAGCAAAGCCAGCAAAACTTGAAGACTTGTGGACTTCAACTCCCAGAATTACTCAGCCAGCAAAGCCAGCAAAACTTGAAGACTTATGGACTTCAACTCCCAAAATTCCTCAGCCAGCAAAGCCAGCAAAACCTTAAGACTTGTGGACTTCAACTCCCAGAATTCCTCAGCCAACAAAGCCAGCTAAACTTTAAGACTTGTGGACTTCAACTCCCAGAATTCCTCAGCCAGCAAAACCTGAAGACTTGTGGACTTCAACTCCCAGAATTCCTCAGCCAACAAAGCCAGCTAAACTTTAAGACTTGTGGACTTCAACTCCCAGAATTCCTCAGCCAGCAAAACCTGAAGACTTGTGGACTTCAACTCCCAGAATTCCTCAGCCAACAAAGCCAGCAAAACTTTAAGACTTGTGGACTTCAACTCCCAGAATTACTCTTGGAGTTGAAGTCCGCCAGGCTTAAAGTTGCCAAGGTTGGAGACCCCTGCTCCAGCTGATGGTGCTTTTTCAAAAGGCTACCTGGGCTTGATTTTCTGAAGAGCAGCAGAACTAGCTCCGGTTGCAAATAATTCCTAGAGGAATTTTGAGGTTGCCCCAGAAGGATGGTGGAAGAAAAGGAATATCATCAGCATCTTCAAAAAGAGGAAGAAGGACCACTTGGGAACTGACACACTACCAGTCAGTTTGATGCCTACATGAGCCACGGTGACGCGGTGGTGAGAGTGCGGTACTGCAGACTACTTCTGCTGACTGCCGGCTGCCTGCAATTTGGCAGTTCGATTCTCACCAGGCTCAAGGTGGACTCAGCCTTCTGTCCTTCCGAGGTTGGTAAAATGAGGAGCCAGATTGTTGTGGGGCAAGACGATGATGCTGTAAACCACTTAGAAAGGGCTGTGAAGTGGTATATAAGTCTAAGTGCTTCTCGTATCCCACTCCTCCTCTGACGGCCGGGTCTCGGAAGTCTGTATCAAGCGTGGCCACGAAGCCTCTGCAGCTTTGCCCAAATTCCTGTCAGAGTTCTCAGGGCAGGCAGGAATCCAAGGTGTGACTTCAGCAACCAGATGAGACTTTGCCTGACTCAAGGAATGCCAAAAAGCAGATCCTTTATATAGGCCATGGGGTGTGGCTCCATGACTCAGCACTTATCCAGGCCTGCCCCTCCCTTCCTTTTGCTGACGTCGCCTCTCCATTCTCCGGAAGCAGGGATCTGTCCACTTTTCGTCTTCCTGCTCAGCTGGTGGCAATTCTAGCTTGTGGCTGGCTTCATGCTCACATGCTATAGGAGGGAGGTTTGTCTGCTCAGTCTGTCCGGGCATGGTGCCAGGGCTGGGGGCTGGAGGCATGCCAGGCCATTCTTCTTCATTATCAGTCTCTGGCTGAGATAGCAGGAGATGGGAGGGGCCCGGCTGCGGAGAGGAGGGCGGGCGAGGCACAACAGTGCTATTGCTACATTGGCCAAGTTCTTCCAATGTTTATGAGCTCTTGGATAAGCATATTAAATTCATAGGCAACATTTCTGCATGTCTATGGAGATTCTCAGCCATCCGGGTCCTGGTTGTCCCGAAAGTGCTTTTTCCAAAGCTGGACTTTCTTGGTTTTTCCTTGAAGGCGTTTCGCTTTCCATCCGAGAAGCTTCTTGAGCTTCTCCAACGTTCGGTCAGGACTGAAGAAGCTTCTTGGATGAGTAGCGAAACCAAGTAAGAAAAGGAAAGGAAAGAAGGAAAGTCCAGTTGCCTTTTGACAAAGCGCCTTTTGGCATTCTCCCAATATTTGAGAATCGAATCACAAAGAAGAGGAGCTGGGGGAGAGGTCCACCTATCCTCCAAAGCAGCTGAAGGCAGGACAAGACGCAACGGATGGAAACTCATCAAGGAGAGAAGCAACCTGGAACTGAGGAGGAATTTCCTGATTAATTCAACAAGTAATCAGTGGAACAGCTTGATTCCGGAAGCTGTGAATGCTCTTATCAGTGGAGGCATTTCAAGAAGAGATTAGACAGCCGTTTGTCTGAAATGATATGAGATCTCCAAGGCTCCTCCCGACTCTGCCCTTCTGCTATTCCTTTCGGCTTCCTTGCCCCTTAATCTTGGCCTGTCCCCCCCAGGGCCACATCTTAGCAGGGGTGAAATGTTCCCGGTTCGGACCGAATCGCCTGATCCGGTAGCGATGGGGGCAGGTGGTTCGGAGAACCGGTAGCAAAAATCCCTGCCCCCCTCCCCACATGCCCGGCTGAGCCGGGCATTTCTTCGACTGAAAAAAAAATGCTTTTAAAAGTAAAAAAAAAAGGCTCTGATGATTGCGCAGTTCAGCTGGGATCGTCAGAACCCTTTAAAAGCATTTTTTCGGCCGAAGAGGTTGTAAAAAAAAAGCTTTTAAAAGGCTCCTCTGGGGATCCCAGCTGAGTTGTCTGATCATCACAGGCTTTTAAAAGCATTTTTTCTACAACCTCTTCAGCCGAAGCGGTTGTAGAAAAAATGCTTTTAAAAGTAAAAAAAAAAAACAGTTGGCCACACCCACCCAGTCACATTACTCCACCCCCACCAAGCCACGCCCACAGAACCGGTAGTAATAAATTTTAAATTTACATTTTTTTATTGGGAATCTTTAAGACTTGTGGACTTCAACTCCCAGAGTTCCTCAGCCAGCAAAACTTGAAGACTTGTGGACTTCAACTCCCAGAGTTCCTCAGCCAGCTTTTCTGGCTGAGGGACTCTGGGAGTTGAAGTCCAAAAGTCTTAAAGGGACCAAGTTTGGACACCCCTGCCCTATACCAAAGAAATAAAATATTTGATTCTACATCTTGTAACAGCTGCACGAATAACTTATGCACAAAAATGGAAACCCGGAAGAGATACCAACAGATGAAGAAGTGAAAGGGAAAATTTTAGAGTGAGCCAAAATGGACAAGTTAACAAAAAAAATCAAAGAGAAAGAAGAGACAGATTATTATACAATCTGGAAGAAATGGTATGAATGGCTTGAGTCTAGAAATAAAGGAGAAAAATAAAAGGGAGAAATCAGAAAGTGAAGAATGTATTAGGAATGTATAATATGTAAATAATAAATGTGTAAGAATCTAGAAAAGTAAAGCTATTAATATTAGATAATTTTCCATAAAAAAGAAGAAAAAGGAAAATGTTAATACTAATTTATTTATTTATTTATTTATTTGCATTTATATCCCGCCCTTCTCCGAAGACTCAGGGCGGCTTACACTATGTTAGCAATAGTCTTCATTCTATTTGTATATTTAATTACAAAGTCAACTTATTGCCCCCAACAATCTGGGTCCTCATTTTACCTACCTTATAAAGGATGGAAGGCTGAGTCAACCTTGGGCCTGGTGGGACTTGAACCTGCAGTAATTGCAGGCAGCTGTTGTTAATAACAGACTGCATTAGCAGCCTGAGCCACAGAGGCCCATATATAATAATATAATATAATATAATACAATTACATTCTTTTCATTTAAAAGCTATTTAGTATTTTCTTATTTCAGTCCAATATTTTTTTAAAAATCAAACCGTCTCCATTATATATATATATCTTTCAAAAGTAATCTTTCAAATACGCTGATAATTCTACCTTCTCATCTAAATCCATTAAGTTTAAAGTCCAATCTTCTGTAATAAACAATATCCCATCTTCCAATGTTGTAGTATCAAAAATTAGTCCTCAGTATTCCTTATAATCCATCAAATTTCTATATATCCATCATACATAATAATAAACACCATCTTTTTAGCTTATATAAATTTAACATTTACCTCATGTTTACCTCGCCGCGAGCTTAAGACCTATTTATTTATCCACGTGGGACTGGCATAGAACTTTTAGTTGTTTTTAGGGTTTTAAATTTTTAATTAGTTTTTGGGATTTTAAATGTATTTTTAAATTTGGGCCAAATTTAAATAAGTTTTTTAACTAGTGTTTTAATTTTACTGTGTGCATTGATGGTTATTTTATTTTGGCTGTTCACCGCCCTGAGTCCTTCGGGAGAAGGGCGGTATACAAATTAAAATATTATTATTATTATTATTATTATTATCATTATTATTATTATTATTATTATTATTATTATTATTATTATTATTATTATTATTATTATATTCTTCCCCATATTCCCCACACTATAAATTTCTAAACATTTTACACCCCATTTATCATACCATCCATAACTAATTACATTTCTTATCCCCACACAGTATTACACTATCAAAAGGTTTCAAATAAATAAAATAGCAAATGTGTTATGCGGGGGGAAAGGTATAAAACCGAGAGAAGACCACTAAGAAACGCTGTTTAGAAATAGGAAATATTTAGATGTTCTACGTTGCGTGTCTGTCAGATTGTGTAAAATAAAAATTTTAAATTTTAAAAAAAAATTATTATTTTTACATTTCACTCCTGCATTTTAGGCTGCGGGGCACCCCTGTTTGGAATACAGTCAGACCCCTTTGTCAACGGACATACAGAACGGGGGTAAATACAGAACGGGGGTCCTTGTTAACTCAACCGGCAGCTGCGACTGCCGGGCAGCCCTGACTTTAGAAAGGAAAGTCCACCTTACAAAAAAAAACCAAAAAAAAAACACCACCCAGCTTTGTTCTGAAGAACTGTATTTATGGGATGATAAATGGTGTTATTGTTGTCTGCTTTGAGGAAGGGGTGGGAGGGAGGGGCGGGGAGGGGAAGAAACACATTTTGCATCCGTGCGGGTTGTCACAACCACAACAAGGGCCCCGCAGTCCCCTGTCATCGACGAGCGAACTTGTCACGGGCTTGAGCTGCAAGCAGGAACATTAAAAAAAAATCTAAAAAAATAATAAAAAAAAAATTAGCGGTGTAGCCAGAGCCGCACGTGCCTTATCCGAATCCCACAATGGGAGCCCTTTCGGCGCACCCGCTTACTGGCAGGTGAAAGAATGCAAACTTTTGAGACGCGAGCCGTCGCCGCACGGAGGCTTAAGGCGGGGACCCCCGGTTTGCTTCACTCAACAAGGGTTGACTCAGGGGATCGAAACGGAAAGGCTGACTGGCTTACAGTCGCTCGCAGGAATTAGTTCTTGGAAGGCCGAAACGGCCTAGAAGCCAAGATCGGGGTGACAAATGGAGAACCAAAACAGCCGGTGGTGTCCCAGGATGGTCGGTAGCGAAAGGACCAGGCAAGGCTTGGACGCAGAAGCTAATCCAGGAGAGAAGCAACCTGGAATTGAGGAGGAAATGTCCTGACAGGGAGAACAATTTAACCAGTGGAACGACTTGCCTCCAGAGGTTGTGAATGCTTCATCACTGGAGGGTTTTTTAAGAAGAAACTGGACAGCCGTTTGTCTGAAAATGGTATAGGGTCTCCTGCCTCAGCAGGGGGTTGGACTAGAAGACCTCCAATGCCCCTGACAACTCTGCAATTCTGTATTCTGTATCGCTGCAATAGAGCATAAGGGAGGTGACTTTGACAGAAATATGTGTGAACTGTTCCTTAGGTAAAAAGGGCCGAAATTGTGGGCACCCAGAAAGAGTGTAGTGTTGAGTTGAGTTGAGTTGAGTTGAGTTGAGTTGAGTTGAGTTGAGTTGAGTAGAGTAGAATAGAATAGAATAACTGAGTAGAGTAGAGTAGAATAGAATAGAATAGAACAGAACAGAACAGAACAGAACAGAATAGAATAGAATAGAATAGAATAGAATAGAATAACTGAGTTGAAAGGGACCTTAGAGGTCTTCCAGTCCAACCCCCTGCTTAGGCAGGAGACCCTATACCCGTGATGGCGAACCTATGGCATGCGTAGCCATTCAGTGGGCATGCGAGCTCAGCTCTGGAGTGCATGCTGACCAACTGATTTTCAGGCCTTCTGGGCCCACCAGAAGTAGGGAAACAGGCCGTTTCCTGCCTCCGGAAGGCCTAGGTGGTGGTTTTTCTCTCTCACCTGGCTCCAGAGTCTCTCTATGAGTCTGGGGAGGGCAAAAACGGCCTTCCTCACCCCTCCGGCCCGTTTGCCAACTTCCGGTTGGACAGGAAGTGACTTTTTTTGCTCTCCCCAGCCTCCAGAGACTCCTAGAGAGGCTCTGGAGCCAGGTGAGAGAGAAAAACGGGCCTACCAGGCCATCGAGTGCCAGGAGTGGAGGGAGGTCACGCGCACATGCGCGGGGGTGGAACGTGTAGAATCATGGGTGTGAGCACGCACGTGCACAACCCCCCCCCACCGCCTCCCCCTCCTCGCACGCGATGGCAAAAAAATTAGCCATCACTGCCCTATATCATTTCAGAGAAGAGCTACAAAGATGATCAGGGGACTGGAAGTTTAAACATAGGATGAACGATTGCAGGAACTGGGTATGTCTAGTTTCCGATAGTCTCCTAAGTTCGGGAGAACCGGGTCTCCAAGGCGAAGGCAGCCATTCGGAAAAATTTAAGAGGAATGTCCCCTTTCGCCCACCACTCTTTCTCCTCGCCATTCACGCCAGCTGGGCATTGTCCAGCTTCCCCAGAGGGAACCCCTCGATTAGCTCCCGAGGCAACCCACCCCACCCCACCCCCCGAATTCAAAGGGGTTCTTGCCGAAATCAATCTTGCAAAGGACAGATTGGCTGGGAGAGTTTTTTTCACAGGCCCGGGTGCTGGAACGAATGGAAAACAACAGGGGCTGGTAACTTTAAGACACCATGGCTACGACGGGACACGGTAGAGAAATGGAAGGATTAAAATCGCAAAGAAGGTCTCTCGGCGTGGAAAGACAACCTTGTGTCTTGCGTGTTTATCAGCGAAGGGCAGGGGTGAAATCCATTCAGGTTCTGGAGAACCGGTAGCGGAAATTTCGAGTAGTTCGGAGAACCAGCAAATACTACCTCTGGCTGGCCCCAGAGTGGGGTGGGAATGGGGATTTTGCAGTATCCTTCCCCTGCCACGCCCACCAAGCCACACCACGCCCACCGGCAACAGAGGAATTATTGAGTCTGTCAATCTCTATAACTGTCTGGTTTAGCTCTGCAACTCAACAAGAAAGACACAGACTTCAGAGGATAATTAGAACTGCAGAAAAAACAATGGCTACCAACCTGCCTTCCATTGAGGACCTATATACTGCACGAGTCAAAAAGAGGGCTGTGAAAATATTTAGACCCTCCACATCCTGGATATAAATTGTTTCGACTCCTACCCTCAAAACAACACTATAAAGCATCTTCCATGCACCCGCCGCCATCGCTACCGGATCGCGTGATCCGGTCCGAACCGGGAGCATTTAACCCCTGCTCCAGAGGCTGACAACAGAGAGGCAGAGGTACAGGAGGAGCCTGTTCCTAGTGCATGCATGAGAAGAGCTGCCAAAAGGCAAGAGCAGCTCAAGCAAAGAGGACAACTTAGGAGTAGGGTCAAGAGATGATTGGCTCCTCCCATAAGGCTTAAAAGACCAGCAATGGCTCTTGGGTTCTTTGTCGGAAAACAACATTGATAAGACTTGCTTCTTGTCTTGCTGCATTTATTTCTTGTCGGCGTCTTCTGCGTCTGAACTTTTGCCAAAAAAGGCCTTTTGGCAGTTTGCCTAATTAGACCAAGGTTGGCGATAAGACTGAAGAGTTGTGTTATGAAGAATTTGTTTTGAATTAGTTTGGAGTACGCTGAGAATGAGTTTAATTCTCAGCTGTTCTAATAAAGTCTGTTTGTTTTCGAACTGATTGCGATTAATACTACCTACTTGGGCCTGGGTCACAACACTGATGATGTTACCCAGTTGGGTCATGAAACATCTGCAAGGAAACCACCAAGCGCAGAGAGCACCAAGGACCATACAGTTCAACTTGAGCTACAAATATTCGCTTCTAGTAGAAGACGTGGTGACTAGGTGATAATACAAACAACAGCTCCCAAAAAACTCAAAAGAGGCTCTTTACTGGCAGACTATCCCGACCAAATAATGGCCATCGGATAACCAACAGTTGGAAGGATGTGAAGTAACGTATTTACAATTGCAGTTTTGAGTCCTTGTGGTAGCAAACTGCCAGTAAAAATATTTACTTCCAAGCAAGCGCCGCAGCCAGATCTCTGAATGGGTCAAGCTCGATTTTAATGATCTGGATTAAATAAGAGACGCGAGAGGTTGTGTGTCTGTCCCTGTCAATAACCCCAACACTGCAAAGCAGAGCAGGGGTGAACTGAAAAATTTGTTACTACCGGTTCTGTGGGCGTGGCTTGGTTGGGGTGGGGGGTAATGTGACTGGGTGGGCATGGCCAACTTTTTTTTTTTAACTTTTAAAAGCATTTTTTTTAAAAAAATGCCTTTAAAAGCCTGTGATGGTCAGGCAACTCAGCTGGGATCGCCAGAGGGAAAAATGCTTTGAAAGGGTTCTGACGATCCCAGCTGAGTTGCCCGATCGCCAGAACCTTTTAAAAGCATTTTTTCTACAACCTCTTTGGCCGAAGAGCTTGTAGAAAACATGCTTTTAAAGGGTTCTGATAGATCGCAGCTGAGCCGCGCGATCATCAGAGCCTTTTTTTTTTTACTTTTAAAAGCATTTTTTCGGTTTGCCAAGCATTTTCTGAATTTCGATCACGTGATCGCAACGGTCGTAAGTGTGGGGAAATGGTCCTAAGTCACTTTGTTTCAGGGCTGTTGTAACTTCAGTCACTAAGTGAACTGTTGTACATAGAGGACCGCCTTGTTGTGGTCTGCCAGCAGCCTGCGGAGCTGGCAACAGAGTCGGACAGAACATATCCAGTCCTGGGGAAGGCCCAGATGAGGGCTCTGCGTCGGAGGCAGAGGTGGGGCCAGGGCCATCGGGGAGTGAGGTGCGGACCCCACAGCCTCCAGAGGCTGACAGTAGTGAGGCAGAGGAACAGGAGGAGCCTGTTCCTAATGCACGCATGAGAAGAGCTGCCAGAAGGCAAGAGCAGCTCAAGCAAAGAGGACGACTCGGGAGTAGAGCCAAGAGATGATTGGCTCCTCCAATAAGGCTTAAAAGACCAGCAATGGCTCTTGGGCTCTTCATTGGAAAACAATGTTGATAGACTTGCTCCTCGTCTTGCTGCATCTATTTCTTGTCGGCGTCTTCTGCTTTTGAACTTTTGCCAAGAAAAGCCTTTGGCAATTTGCCTAATTAGACCAAGGTTGGTGATAAGACTGAAGAATTGTGTTATGAAGAATTCATTTTGATTTAGTTTGGACGACACTGAGAATGAGTTTAATTCTCAGTTGTTCTTATAAAGTCTGTTTGTTTTTGAACTGATTGCGTTTAATGCTACCTACTTGGGCCTGGGTCACAACACGCCTGTATATTTTATTCCTCTCCCCGATATTCTCAAAGAGGCTTGCGAACCCCAGGAACTGCTTCCTCGCAAGATGAAAAATGGGGCATTGGACGCTCCCAGACAGCAAAAAAAAAACGGGATCGGAGGCCTCCTTTAAGACGGTCGCTCAACCTCGTCACAACAACAAAACAACACCCATCAAGATTAATGACTGCAGTTAGCTCTGGTTGCCAATCTGACTGATCGCTCTCTTTTCAAAGCCGACTCCGTTTTCACACGGCTGGCGGCTTCGCAAGGATTTCATCCTTCAAATCGCAAGACCCCTGCAAAACACCCCATCACAAAAACCCCTACAAAAAAAAAAAAAAAACAACAGCCCGGAGTAATGCTTTAGGAAAAAGGAAAAAAAACAAAACAAAAAACAAAAACCGAGGTTGGAATGAAGATGGGAGACAAAAAGGAAAGAAATCGAGGCTTGGCAATTAGGCTGTTTTCCCACACGCCATCTCTCGCTGTGCTACAGCAGCCAAAAAAGCCAATGCAGTTCTGGGCTGCATAAACAGAGGGATAGAATCAAGATCACCTGAAGTGTTAATAGCACTTTATAAGGCCTTGGTAAGGCCACACTTGGAATCCTGCATCCAGTTTTGGTCACCACGATGTAAAAAAGATGCCGAGACTCTAGAAAGAGTGCAGAGAAGAGCAACAAAGATGATTTAGGGGACTGGAGGCTAAAACATATGAAGAACGGTTGCAGGAACTGGGTATGTCTAGTTTAATGAAAAGAAGGATTAGGGGAGACATGATAGCTGTGTTCCAGTATCTCAGGGGTTGCCACAAAGAAGAGGGAGTCAAGCTATTCTCCAAAGCACCTGAGGGTAGAACAAGAAGCAATGGGTGGAAACTGATCAAGGAAAGAAGCAACTTAGAACTAAGGAGACATTTCCTGACAATTAGAAAAATTAATAAGTGGAACGACTTGCCTGCAGTTGTGAGTGCTCCATCACTGGAGGCTTTTAAGAAGAAATTGGACAACCAT
Source organism: Ahaetulla prasina (assembly GCF_028640845.1). Classification (NCBI taxonomy): domain Eukaryota; kingdom Metazoa; phylum Chordata; class Lepidosauria; order Squamata; family Colubridae; genus Ahaetulla; species Ahaetulla prasina. Next base: position 110,131,508 of record NC_080544.1, read on the forward strand.
TTGTCTGATTCTCCTGTTTCAGCAGGGGGTTGGACTAGAAGATCTCTAAGGTCCCTTCCAACTCTTGTTATTCTGCTATTCTGAGCTTTGGTATTAAATAGATAGGAATCTCTTAGTGCTATGTCTAAGTCCCCTTAGACCAGAGGTCTTCAAACTTGGCAGCTTTAAAATTTGTGGACTTCAACTCCCAGAATTCTCCAGCCAACTATGCTGGCTGGAGAATTCTGGGAGTTGAAGTTCACAAAGCTGCCAAGTTTGAAGACCTCTGCCTTACACTAATTCAGTGTTTCTCAACCTTGGGCATTTTAAGATGGGTGGACTTCAACTCCCAGAATTCCCCAGTATAGCAAAGCTGGCTGGGGAATTCTGGGAGTTGAAGTTCATCCCTCCAGGTGTCTCTCAACCTTGAAGTCAACCTGAACTCAATCCATCTAGGTATTTCTCAACCTTGGGCACTTTAAGATGCCTGGTCTTCAACTTGCAGAATTCCCCAGCATAGCGAATCTGGCTGGAGAATTCTGGGTGTTGAAGTCCACCCGTCTTAAAGTGGCCACGGTTGAGACACACTGCCTTACTCCAAGACTGAATGCAACCCGTAGTGTCTTCAAACATATCTAGCGCACGTTCACTTTTCTGCAGGTGTGATTTTCCAGAACCATAACACCAATTTTATTAACTGGAATCTCAATTAAGCCACAATCCTTATCCACCTACTAAGACAGGTTGTGCTAACCTGGTCCAAGCGAAGAGCCCCGTCCACGAAGCGCTGTTGACGCAGCTGCTTGGCGATCTGGTGGAGGTTCTGGACGGCTTGGTGGATCTCAGCCACGGGGTGGCAGGAGGAGATGGGGGGCAGCTCCTCTGCCCCAAAGACCCTTTCCGGATTCTCAATCATGCTCTGAGCATGGTCATAGCTGAGCTTCGCGCAGGATCGGATCACGGTCCGCCCGAACCATTCGTCGAGGATCTGGAATGTCAAGATGAGAAAGAAAGTTAAGGAGAAACGTGTCAGTTTTGGAAGACAATTTTATTTTTGCTTCTTAACTGCCGCATATTTTAGCTGGGGAAGTTGGGAGGGGGTTGTTGTTGGAGAGGTAGAAAGGTAGTCATAACAACATTCCGTATTCAAGGACTTTTGCCTGCGTCTGATGTAGACTGCCTGAAGATTGTATCCAATTGAGTGGGAAGAGTTGATTGGACAATGTGATGAACTTGTGGGTGTGGGGAAGGGCTGTGAACTGTCAACTGGGTGTGGAAAAGCTGGAAGCTTTCAGTTTCGGGTTTTCCCAGCTGTGCCAACATGACATCTCTAATAAATTGGAACTTTGAGGAACCTCAAGCCTCAGAGCTTTATTTTGTTGGGGGTGTTCCTTGGAACCCTGACAAAACGTGCCACATGGGATGGGTATTCACTTACTTTCCCTATCGGTTCGCAAATGTGAGCACACGAACGTCCACGCATGCGCCCGGCCTTCTGAGCATGTGCTTTGGTGGCGCACACACCTTTCGCGCCCACACCTGGCTGGAAAAATGTGCCTAAATAGGATGGCATAAAGCCAGGGTGGGTGGGCGGAGCCACTCGCAATTTCCACTACCGGTTTGGGCGAACCGGTCTGAACCGTCTGAATCCCACTTCTAGTGCCAGCGTTGTTAAGTCAACCCCTTGCAATGGTTAAATTAGGACAGGTAGTCCTCGTTTAGAGACCATTCAAAGTTACAACGGCGCTGGGAAAAGGGACTTGCAACCGCTTTTTTCACACTTACGACCGTTGCAGGATCCCCACGGTTCCGCGATCAAAATTCAGAAGCTTAGCAACGGTGGTTCACATTTATGACGGTTGCCGTGTCCCTGCCTTTAGCAACCTTTTTTTTATTATTATTTGCATTTATATCTCGCCCTTCTCCGAAGACTCAGGGCGGCTTACACTATGTCAAGCAATCGTCTTCATCCATTTGTATATTATATACAAAGTCAACTTTTATTGCCCCCAACAATCTGGGTCCTCGTTTTATCTACCTTATAAAGGATGGAAGGCTGAGTCAACCTTGGGCCTGGTGGGACTTGAACCTGCAGTAATTGCAGGCAGCTGCTGTTAATAACAGACTGCATTAGCAGTCTGAGCCACAGAGGCCCCTTTGCGAAGCCAGATTCGCTTAAGAACCAGGTTACTAACTTAAACCACTGCAGTGATTCGCTTAACGACGGTGGAAAGGAAGGTCGTAACATGGGGGCAACACTCCCTTAAGAAATGTTTCGCTTAGCAACAGAACATTTGGGCTCAATTGTGGTCGTAAGTCAAGGACTAGCTGTGTCTTATATTGCTAGGGGAAGCGCTAAATGTCGGCAGCCATAGGAACACTTCAGCAAGGAAGACATATGTCCTCGGGGCATGATGGCGCATGAAACACCCACACCCACACACCCCTCCCTCTCCTCTTCATCTATCTCACACCTGGCTGTCAGCAACACAGGCGCTAATCCCATCAATCTTAGCCAGATCACTGCAACCCAACAGATTAACCTCTCCGGCTATTAGAAGCGTTTAAGGTTGCTGCTACGTACATCAACAAATCCTAGCCGTTTTTAGGAATGTGTTGAAGTCAAAGGACAGCCCCGGCGATAATGTGGATTTTTCAGGCAACAGCTGTTTTTCCAGCCCCCAGGGCAACCTTTCAGTGAAGCGTCATAAAAAGTATTGGGCAACGCTCGACCTGACCTCGGCGGAGGAGTGGGTTCAAGTCAGGTAACCGGGTGGATCAGCCGGGATGGAAAGAGACGGGGAAAAAACACCCGCCAAGGTTATTGGCTAAAAGGGACATGATTCAGAGGCATTTGAAAGCTCTGCCGTGAAGACAGGCCTCTGCCGATTAGGAAACCTAGGACATCGGAGGTCATTCCCCCTTCTGAAGGTTCGTTGCTGAGCACGGGACAACGAGGGGAAGACGCCACCTTGGCCTCCTGGCCTTCAGCTCGATGGGATCACCTCTGGGCTTGGATGGAAGCATCTCAGCCAGAAGCCAGTTGCTTTGGAACAGATGGCTCTGTGCAGGTCAGCTGGACTAGCCAAGGGTGAAGAAGCTGGAGGTCTTTGAGCCAGGTGTCTCTTCAGACACAGCTAGTTATTGTTATTTTTTACTTAGAAACATATTCCTCTCAAAAGAATCCAGAGAAGAGCAACAGAAGGCTAAAACAGGGGTCCCCAACCTTTCGGACCTCAGGGACCACTAAATTCATAATTTTAAATCCTGTGGACCACTAATATGATCTGCTTAATGACCGGATGGGTAGGTGTGACTGGGTGGCCATGACCAACTTGATGTCACTCACATCGAGGGGCACCTCACTGGCCTCCACTCACTCCTCTCCTCCCAGCCACTCCTCCCCTGCCTGACTGGGCTCCTTAGGGTCCCAACAGGAAGCAGTTGCTGGAGCTAAGCAGCCACCATGAGAAAAAGTTGGCAAATAACATCTCAGTTCAAATTGGATCTGACCTAGAGGGAGGCTCAGCAGAAGCACCTCACTGAGGACTAGGAGCATAGGCTTTCCAAGAAGAGGGAAGACGTGCAGGAGTGCAAGGCCAGGTACCGGTGCCTGGAGGCTCAACGGGCTGAGATGGTCAGCCAGATCCAGGCCATGATGCAGTCCCGCTGTAACGAGGCTCTTCGGCTCTTTGCCATCAGCAGCGCTTCCCTCCAGCCTTCGCCCAAAGCCCTGCAGCAGGAGGCTGAAGCAGACCCCAACCCACACAAAAAGACCCTGAAGGGGGAGACTCTCTGCAGCAACACAAACGTTCATTGCATGTATCCAGCCCAGGGGCCGTAGTTTGAGGACCCCTGATTTAGTGCAATATAAAAAATGCAAATAATTTTTCTGGGGACCACCAAAATTTTCTCAAGGACCACCAGTGGTCCACAGACCACCAGTTGGTGACCACTGAGCTAAAACATATAAAGGAACGGTTGCTGGAATTGGGTATGTCTAGACTAGACTAGGCTAGGCTAGACTGCGAATAGAACAGAAAATTGAGGAATAGAATAGAATAAAAGAATGGAATAGAATGGAATGGAATGGAAGAAGAGAAGAGAGAAGAGAAGAGAAGAGAAGAGAAGAGAAGAGAAGAGAAGAGAAGAGAAGAGAAGAGAAGAGTAGAATAGAATAGAATAGAATAGAATAGAATAGAATAGAATAGAATAGAATAGAACAGAACAGAATGGCTGTTCATGCTCCAAATTGCTCGTGAAACAAACCTCCGAATTTTAAAGTAAGAATTATTATTGTATTGCTCTTTCCTGTTTCTTTTATTGGGATATCTTTATGACTACATTATCCCAGAAGGAGTCTTCGTATCGCACATCGGGACCATGTCCGAAACGAGGAAATTCTACAAAGGAGAAAAACCTCTGAGACCGGTGACGGAGCGAAGAGCGGGCTCCGTTGAACATGCGCTCCGCACGAGGGGGATCAACCTTTAGCAAAGACCACAATAAAATTGGTTATCATCAGATGGTCGGGGTGGTGGTGGGGGGAGGCAAAAAAAGAGGAAGGCCGAAGAAAATCTGGCACCAAACATTTCAGGAAGATCTAAAACAGGGGTCTCCAACCTTGTCAACTTTAAGACTTGTGGACTTCAACTCCCAGAGTCCCTCAGCCAGCAAAGCTGGCTGAGGGACTCTGGGAGTTGAAGTCCACAAGTCTTAAAGTTGACAAGGTTGGAGACCCCTGATCTAAAAAATATCAACCTTTAAATGGAAGGCTGAGGAGAGAGACTGTCGCTTGTAAGCCCCATGGGCTTGGCACAGGACACAGGAGGGTGGCGGGAGGGAAAAATGGAATTATCGAGAAATCCAGACTTACTTTTCCTTGTGGAGACAGCTTCCAAACGACGGAGAAGGTCAACCTTGCTGTCATGGGATTAAGGCTGCAGAGTTCCTCACACAGCAATGGGGGGAGCATCGGGATCACCTGGGAAGAGAAGAAGCACATGGACACCTGAACGTGAGCTCCCGGGTCTAAGACAGGGGTGAAATGTAAAATTTGTTACTACCGGTTGTGTGGGTGTGGATTGATTGGGGGGGGGAAATGTGACTGGGTGGGTGTGGCCATATTTTTTTTTTAACTTTTAAAAGCATTTTTTCTTCGGCCAAAGAGCATTGTTAAAAAATGCTTTTAAAAGCCGCTGACGATCAGGCAACTCAGCTGGGATTGCCAGAGGAGCCTTTTAAAAGGGTTTTTTTTCGGCCGAAGAGGTTGTAGAAAAAATGCTTTTAAAGGGTTCTGACGATCCCAGCTGAGCCGCGCGATCATCAGAGGCTTTTTTTTTTCTTCTAAAAGTATTTTTTTACAACCTCTTCGGCCAAAGAGGTTGTAGAAAAAATGCTTTTAAAGGGTTCTGACGATCCCAGCTGAGCCGTGCGATCATTAGAGGCTTTTTTTTTAACTTTTAAAAGTATTTTTTTACAACCTCTTCGGCCAAAGAGGTTGTAGAAAAAATGCTTTTAAAGGGTTCTGATGATCCCAGCTGAGCCACGCGATCATCAGAGGCTTTTTTGTTTTTACTTTTAAAAGTATTTTTTCGGGCGAAGAAAAAATGCTTTCAAAAGTAAAAAAAAACAAACACCTCTGATGATTGCGCAGCTCAGCTGGGCATGTGGGGGGGTGGCAGGGATTTTTGCTACCAGTTCTCCAAACCACCCGCCGCCATCGCTACCGGATCGGGTGATCCAGTCCGAACCGGGAGCATTTCACCCGTGGTCTAAGATCAGGTAGTATCTCCCAGGCCCAAAACCAAAACTAGTTCAGAACAGAACAGAAGCGATCTCTGCCATGGTTGAGTTTGCTCGGCTTTTTGCAGGGGAAGGCACAGCGCTGAAATCCTCTGAGGTCTGCTACCAAGTGTGCGCTTTGCGCCTGAGGCGCGCCCGCGCAGTGCTAAAAAAGGACCATTTTGAAACCTTCCGAGTCTGCAAAGATAAGTAGAACAGCGGGGGGTCGGGTGGGGAAATCCGCTGCGCCACGCAATTTAGATTAGCTAGAAAGCAGGAAATCCAACGATTCTAGCTAATATAAATCGCGCGTCACAGCTGATCTTCGGAAATACCGGTTCGCCTGAACCTGTAGCATGTTTTACTACCGGTACAGGAGAACTGGTCCGAACCGTTAGCATTTCACCTCTGGGAAGAAGTGACAGAAACTGGAGGCGGTGTTAAAAGAGGAATCAGCCTAGAATCTCTATGTCAGGGTGTCCAAACTTGGCCACTTAAGACTTGTGGACTCCCAGAATTCCTCAGCCAGCAAAGGTGCTAATCCTTAGTTGAGAACAGTCCTGTGCATAGGCCTGAGTAGCAATAAATCAGTTTAACTGGATCTTCACATGCTGACCTGGTTTGTCGGACCTAACACCACTACTCTATTCAGTTGTAGGAAACAGAATAACAGAGTTGGAAAGGACCCTTGGAGGTCTTCTAGTCCAACCCCCTGCGCAAACAGGAGACCCTACACCATTTCAAACAAATGGCTGTCCAATCTCTCCTTGAAAGCCTGCAGCGATGGGGCACCCACAACTTCTGAAGGCTTTCCAATTGTTCTAATTATCAGGAAAAAAATCTCCTTAGTTCTAAGTTGCTTTTCTCCTTGATAGGTTTCCATCCATTGCTTCTTGTCCTGCCTTCAGGTGCTTTGGAGAATAGCTTGACTCCCTCTTCTTTGGGGCAACCCCTGAGATATTGGAAGACTGCTATCATGTTTCCCCTAGTCCTTCTTTTCATTAAACTAGACATACCCAATTCAACTAGTTAATTGTTCTCATTGACAGTAAACTCCTCCTTAGTTCTAGGTTGCTTCTCTCCTTGATGAGTTTCCATCCGTTGCTTCTTGTCCTGCCTTCAGGTGCTTTGGAGAATAGTTTGACTCCCTCTTCTTTGTGGCAGCCCCTGAGATATCGGAAGACTGCTATCATATCACCCCTAGTCCTTCTCTTCACTAGACTAGACAAGCCCAATTCCTGCAACTTCATAGGTTTTAGCCTCCAGGCCCCTAATCCTCTTTCTTGCTCTTCTCTGCACTCTTTCCAGAATCTCAGCATTTTTTCTATATCGTGACGAGCAAAACTGGATGCAATATTCCAAGTATGGACTTTTAGGAAAGATCTTGAAAAGGCTGAGATCTCCTCTAAAGCCAAAGTGAGGTCAGGAGAGATCTTGAAAAAGCTCTCCCGGGTCAGTATTCTCTTAGACTAACAGAGTTGGAAGGGACCTTGGAGGTCTTCTAGTCCAACCCCCTGCTTAGGCAGGAAACCCTACAGTACTTCAGACAAATGGTTATCCAACATCTTCTTAAAAACTTCCAGTGTTGGAGCATTTGCAACTTCCGGAGGCAAGTAGTTCCACCGATTCATTGTTCTAACTGTTCTAATAAAATCCTCTTATAATCTGTAATTATTAGATCAATGAAGAATACCACTGCAGAATCCATACACCAGGTGTGAAAATACAGGTAGTCCTCAACTAACGACCACAATTGTGCTCAACGCTTTGGTTGCTAACGTAACACAGTGGTGAAATGAGTTTTGGCCCCTTTTATGACCTTTCTTGCCACCGTCGTTAAGTGAATCATTGCAGCTTTTAAGTATGTCACACGGTGGTGAAGTGAAGCTGGCTTTCCCCATGGACTTTTGCTTGTCAGAAGGTCGCGAAAGGGAATCAGGTGACCCTGGGGCACGGCAACCGTCGTAACTAAGAGTCAGTTGCCAAGCGTCTGAATTTCGATCATATGACCACGGGGAATGCTGCAAGGGTCTTAAAGTGTGAAGAAACGGTCGTAAATCACTTTTTTCCAGGGCCGATATAACTTCTAACTGTCGCTAAATGAACTACGGTAGCAATAGCAATAGCTCTTAAACCTATAGAGCAGGGGTCTCCAAGCTTGGCAACTTTAAGCCTGGAGGACTTCAACTCCCAGAATTCCCCAGCCACAGGTCTTAAAGTTTTGTTGGCTTTGCTGGCTGAGGAATTCTGGGAGTTGAAGTCCTCCAGGCTTAAAGTTGCCAAGCTTGGAGACTCCTGCTATATACCACTTCAGTATATCAAGGACTACCTGCATAAGTTTTTTTTTTTTAATTTGAATTTATATCCCGCCCTTCTCCGAAGACTCAGGGCGGCTTACAGTGTGTTAAGCAATCGTCTTCATCCATTTGTATATTATATACAAAGTCAATTTAATTGCCCCCAACAATCTGGGTCCTCATTTTACCTACCTTATAAAGGATGGAAGGCTGAGTCAACCTTGGGCCTGGTGGGGCTTGAACCTGCAGTAATTGCAAGCAGCTGTGTTAATAACAGACTGTCTGAGTCTGCTGAGCCACCAGAGGCACTTGCTTGACTAGGGGGCTGGACTAGAAGACCTCCAAGGTCCCTTCCAACTCTGCTATTCTATCATTCACACTTCAAGGTTCTGAATTGCTATTTCTGAATGGCAAGTTGCCCCATTTAAAAAAACAAAAAACTGAAAGGGAGATTTCGTTAAACAGGGAAACGAATAATCAATAGCACTAATAAGGGTGCTATTGATTATTTGCTTCCCTGTTTAATGAAATCTCCCCTTATTAGTTTGCTGGCCCGTCTGTCTGCTACTGCATTAGCTGTTATCCTCTGTTTATGCCACGTCAAGCAAAGTTAGGGGGGGGGGGAAGAAATGGAGGTAGTGATAGATTTTATTTTCCTGGGCTCCAAGATCACCGCAGATGGGGACTGCAGCCAAGAAATTAAAAGACGCTTTGCTCCTGGGGAGGAAAGCTATGGCAAATCTAGACAGCGTACTAAAAAGCAGAGACATCACCCTGCCAACAAAAGTGCATATAGTCAAAGCTATGGTTTTCCCAGTTGCAATGTATGGCTGTGAAGGTTGGACCATAAGGAAGGCTGAGCGCCAAAGAATTGAGGCCTTTGAACTCTGGTGCTGGAGAAGACTCCTGCGAGTCCCTTGGACTGCAAGGCGATCCAACCGGTCAGTCCTAGAGGAGGTCAACCCTGACTGCTCTTTAGAAGGCCAGATCCTGAAGAGGAAACTGAAATACTTTGGCCACCTAATGAGAAGGAAGGACTCACTGGAGAAGAGCCTAATGCTGGGAAAGATTGAGGGCAAAAGAAGAAGGGGACGACAGAGAACGAGGTGGCTGGATGGAGTCACTGAAGCAGTCGGCGTGAGCTTCAATGAACTCTGGGAGATGGTGGAAGACAGGAAGGCCTGGAGGAACATTTATTTATTTATTTTGTCACACAGTATATATAAGCATAAGCATGAAATAACTATACAGTATATAAGCCTATATATAAGCATGAGTATGTAATAACTATATTAATTGGATATAACGAAAGGAAACAATAGGACAGGAACGATAGGCACGCTTGTGCTCTTATGCACGCCCCTTACAGACCTCTTAGGAATGGGGTGAGGTCAATAGTAGATAGTTTTTGGTTAAAGCTTTGGGGATTTTGGGAAGAGACCACAGAGTCAGGTAGTGTAGTCCAAGTATTAACAACTCTGTTACATATTTTCTGCAATCAAGATTGGAACGGTTAACATTAAGTTTAAATCTATTGCTTGCTCTTGTATTGTTGCGATCGAAACTGAAGTAGTCTTCGACAGGAAGGACGTTGCAATAGATGATTCTATGAGTTAAACTCAGGTCATGTCGAAGGCGGCGGAGTTCTAAGTTTTCTAAACCCAGGATTTCAAGTCTGGTGGCATAAGGTATTTCGTTGTATTCAGAGGAGTGGAGAACCCCATTGTCCATGGGGTCGCGTTGGGTCGGACACGACTTTGCAACTAACAACAAGAACAAAGCAAAGTTGCCTTTCAAAAGCGCGTACGTCCATTTTGAAGAAAAGAAGAAGAAAAAAGATAACCATAATAATCCATCGTCCCGTGCATCAGTTTCGGAAAGCGCCCCCCCCCTTCCACTGTTCATCTTCACCCCAAGAGCCTTCATGGGAAAGCTCTTAAAAAATATTTAATCACGTTTGCGGCTTGGCACCCGATTCCCACCCCCACCCCCCCCACCCGCTCATAAATCCATTCTAATTGCCTGGCAGCGGTTGGGAGAGCCTGGCGCGGAGACTGGATGGGAAACGGAGTCCGCTTTCCATATGAATCAGGAGGGCTGGTTAAACTGGAAGGTCAGGAGGCAGCCAAAGGCGATAAGCATGTTCCTCTCTGATACAGAAGCCGCCAGCTGTGTTGTTCCAACGGCAAAGGAGCACGTTGACAATGGGAACCCGGGCATAATTTACAGATATCCTACGTGAGGTTGGCCATGCTTTGGCACAACAATGAGAGGTTCTCCCTTGGGAGGGGGCCATGCCCTGGCCGAGGTGTGTGTGTGTGTGTGTTGTGTTAAAAAGTCCTCGGAGTTCAAGTACTGGATAATCCCCAGGGAGGTCACACAGATGCAGCAGTAGCAGCCAGCCAGCCAGCCAGGCATGCTGGGGGATTCTGGGAGTTGAAGTCCACATCTCTCCAGGCCACTAAGATTGAGACTCGCCGGATGAACCAAAACAGGGGCAGGGCAGACAACAAGGAACAAGCCAAAGAACAGCTGATGCCATCGTATTTAAATATGAGCCAGCAGCGTGTGGCGGCAGCTAAAAAAGTCAGTGCAATCCTAAATTGCATTAACGGAGGGATACGATCAAGAGAGGGACAAATACAACTCTGTCAAGCCCTAGTAAGACCACACCTAGAGTACTGCATCCAGATTTGGTCACCACACTATAAGAAAGAGGTTGAAACTCTAGAAAAAGTGCAGAGGAGAGCAACCAAGATGATTGGGGGACTGGAGACTAAAACATATGATGAACGGTTGCAGGAACTGGGCCTGGCTAGTTCTAGTGAAGAGAAGGACCAGGGGAGACAGGAGAGCATCTTCCAATATTTGAGGGGCTGAGAGAGAGGAGGAAGGGGGTCAAGCTATTTTCCAAAGCACCCGAAGGCCAGGCAAGGAACAATGGATGAAAACTGACCAAGGAGAGATTCAACCTGGAAATAGGGAGGAATTTTCTGACATAACAACAACAACTTGGGCCGGGATAGCTCAGGCAGTAGAGAAGCCTGTTATTAGAACACAGAGCCTGCAATTACTGCAGGTTCGAGCCCGGCCCAAGGTTGACTCAGCCTTCCACCCTTTATAAGGTAGGTAAAATGAGGACCCAGATTGTTGGGGGGGCAATAAGTTGACTTTGTAAAAATATATATATATATATACAAATAGAATGAGACTTGCCTTATACACTGTAAGCCGCCCTGAGTCTTCGGAGAAGGGCGGGGTATAAATGTAAACAAAAAAAACCCAAAAAAAACAATAACAACAACAACAACAGAGTTGGAAGGGACCCTGGAGGTCTTCTAGTCCAACCCCCTGCCTAGGCAGGAAACCTTACACTACTTCAGACAAATGGTTATCCAACATTTTCTTAAAAATTTCCAGTGTTGGAGCATTCACAACTTCTGCAGGCAAGTCGTTCCACTGATTAATTGTTTTAACTGTCAGGAAATTTATCCTTAGTTCTAAGTTGCTTCTTTCCTTGATGAGTTTCCACCCATTGCTTCTTGTTCTACCCTCAGGTGCTTTGGAGAACAGCCCGACTCCCTCTTCTTTCTGGCAATCAACCCATGGAACAATCAACCCATGGAACAGAAGTTGCCTTCGGAAGTTGTGGCAGCTTCATCACTGAAAGCTTTCAAGAAGAGATTAGACAGCCATTTGTCAGAAATAGTGTAGGGTCTCCTTCTTGGGCGGTGGGGGGGTTAGACTAGATGATCTATAAGGTCCATTCCAACTCTGTTAATCCGGCAACGGATGGAAACTAATCCAGGAGAGATCCAACCTAGAACTAAGGAGGAATTTCCTGACAGGGAGAACAATTAACCAGTGGAACGACTTGCCACCAGAAGTTGTGGGGGTTCCATCACTGGAGGCTTTGAAGGAGAGACCGGACAGCCACTTGTCTGAAATGATCATATAGGGTCTCCTGCTTGAGCAAGGGGTTGGACTAGAAGACCTTCAAGGCCCCTTCCAACTCTTTGTTATTCTGTACAGGTAGTCCTCGACTTACAACCGTTCGTTTGGTGACCGTTCAAAGTTACGACGGCGCTGAAAAAAGGGACTTAGGGATGTTCTTCCCAGTTACGACCTTTGCAGCATGTCCACGATCACGTGATCAAAATTGAGACGCTTGGGCAACTGGGTTCATACTTATGACCGTTGCCGTGTCCCAAGGTCACGTGATCCCCTTTTTCAATCTTTTGACGAGCAAATTCCGTGGCGAAGCCAGATTCCCTTAACAAATGTCTCACTTAACCACAGTAATTTTGAGCTCAATAACTGTATTCTGTACCCATGGCCTAGGCCAGGGGTCTCCAACCTTGGTCCCTTTAAGACTTGCGGACTTCAACTCCCAGAGTCCCTTCAACACTTCAACAACCCAAAGCTGGCTGAGGAACTCTGGGAGTTGAAGTCCGCAAGTCTTAAAGGGACCAAGGTTGGAGACCCCTGGCCTAGAGCATAAGGGAGATGACATAAATAGGCATGATTTGTTCCCTGGGCCAAAAGAGGGAGAAATGGTGGGCAGCTACAGACTCTCGAAAAGAGTGCAGAGAAGAGCAACGAAGGGGATCAGGGGTCTGGAGGGGAAAACATACGAAGAACATATGAAAAATCTCTAGGGAGGTTCTCAGTCATCCAGGTCATGGTTGACTCAAAGGTGCTTTTTCAGGAGACAACGGGAATCTTCTTTCTTTCTTTCTTTCTTTCTTTCTTTCTTTCTTTCTTTCTTTCTTTCTCTTTCCTTCCTTCCTTCCTTCCTTCCTTCCTTTTTTTTCTTTCTTTCTTTGGATTCTCATCCAAGAAGCTTCTTCAGCTTTGACTGGATGGTGTTCCTTGCAGACAGCTGGTCATTTACTGAATCTGCACTACTCTTAATCTTCTCATCGTTCCCATCACCAATCTCTTTCCACTTATGACTGTATGACTGTAACTTTGTTGCTGGCAATCCTTATGATTTATATTGATATATTGACCATCAATTGTGTTGTAAATGTTGTACCTTGATGAACGTATCTTTTCTTTTATGTACACTGAGAGCATCTGCACCAAGACAAATTCCTTGTGTGTCCAATCACACTTGGCCAATAAATATTCTATTCTATTCTATTCTATTTGCATTTGTTTTAGAGAGTCCTTGAGGCCACTTGGAGATTTGTCTGTGTCCTCGGGGAGACCTGAGTAGGGCAAATGGAATGCAAGTATTCCAGGTGTAGCCTTACTGAGGCTTTATAAAGTGGTGCTAGTACTTCACGTGATTATGATTCTATGCCTCTCTTCATACAACCAAGGATTGTATTCGATTTTTTAGCTGCTGCCACACACAGCTGGCTCATGTTTAAATGATCATCCACCGGGAATCCACGGTCCCATTCGTAATTACTGTTGTGTTTGTTTGTTTGTTTTTGCTTGAACCTTTCTTTTAGGGAGAGTTGGAATCTAAATGCTTCCCCATTGCAAGAGCCTGAAAGAAGTAGTTTAATGAAAAGAAGGACTAGGGGAGACATGATAGCCGTCTTCCAATATCTCAGGGGCTGCCCCAAAGAAGAGGGAGTCAAACTATTCTCCAAAGCACCTGAAGGCAGGATAAGAAGCAACAGATGGAAACTCGTCCAGGAGAGAAGCAACCTGGAACTAAGGAGAAACTTCCTAACAGTGAGGACAGCTGAACAGTGGAACAGCTTGCCACCAGAAGTTGTGGGTGCTCCAACACTGGAAGTTTTTAAGAAGATGTTGGATAACCATTTGTCTGGAATGGTATAGGGTCTCCTGCCTGAGCAAGGGGTTGGACTGGAAAGCCTCCAAGGTCCTTTCCAACTCTGTTATCCTATCCTATCCTATCCTATCCTATCCTCTATTCTATTCTATTCTATTCTATTCTATTCTATTCTATTCTATTCTATTCTATTCTATTCTATCATATTCATTTTCTATATTCTATTCTAATTCTATTCTATTCTTATTCTTATTCTTATACTATTCTAATTCTATTCTATTCTATTTCTAATTCAAATTCTATTCTATTCTATTCTATTCTATTCTATTCTTTTCTTCCTTCTTTCCTCTTCTCTTCTTTTCTATTCTTCCTTCTTTCCTCTTATTCTATTCTATTCTATTCTATTCTATTCTATTCTATTCTAATTCTATTCTATTCTTAGTCTATTCTAATTCTATTCTATTCTATTCTTATTCTTATACTATTCTATTCTATTCTATTTCTAATTCTAATTCTATTCTATTCTTAGTCCTATTCTATTCTATTCTATTCTATTCTATTCTATTCTATTCTATTCTATTCTATTCTATTCTTCCTTCTGTCCTCTTCTCTTCTCTTTTCTATTCTTCCTTCTTTCCTCTTCCTCTATTCTATTCTAATTCTATTCTATTCGTCAATCTGTTCACCAGCCAAGTCTTTCTGCTCTTCGAAGGTTTTCCTTTCTTTTCTGCTATTTCTTTTGGTCTCAGCGCTTCCACGAATTCAGACTCCGATCCCTTCTTTATTATTCCGCCCCATCCTTATCAAAACATCGACACCCTGAGAACCTGCTGGTGTCAGACTGGAGCTCCACAAGGCCCTTGGACTCAACCCGAAAAGTAGCTTCCAGGGCAATCTTTGATCTCGAGTTTAAAAGACAAACCCGCAAAATATGACGGGAGATTTATGGCTGAACTTCCCCACTCCAAAGCATTTCACACCTAAAACAACAGCATGGGATGTGCCAAAAAAAAAAGGGAGAGAATGTTGTTTACGTTTGCCTGCTTTGTAGAATCCGATACACTCGTTTTTTTGGAGAGATTCGCACTCTCTCAAAACAAGCCTTTAGCATTTTACACAACTGCAAAGGGCAGGCCGTTCCGAGGGAATTAATTTATGCAAAGCTATTCACTTTCTCTATGCCCCCACCGCCATAGCCTTCAGCCGTACATCAGCCAGCTTTTGTGTAAGTCTCGAATAACTAACTGCATCCAATTTTGGTCGCCACTATATTAAAAAAAAGACGTTGAGACTTTGGAAAGAGTGCAGAGAAGAGCAAGAACGATGATTAGGGGACTGGAGGCTAAAACATATGAAGAACGGTGGCAGGAACTGGGGGTGTCTAGTTTGATGAAGAGAAGGTTCAGGGGAGACAGGATAGCAGTCTTCCAATATCTCAGGGGTTGTCCCAGAGAAGCGGGGGATCCACCTATTCTTCAAAGCACCTGAAGGCAGGACAAGAAGCAACGGATGGAAACTAATCAAGGAGAGAAGCAACCTGGGATTAAGGAGAAACTTCCTAACAGTGAGGACAATTAACCAGTGGAACTGCTTGCCACCAGAAGTCATAGGTGTTTCATCACTGGAGGTTTTTAAGAAGACACTGGACAGCCACCTGTCTGGAATGGTATAGACCAGGGGTCCCCAACCTTGACCACTTTAAGACTTGTGGACTTCAACTCCCAGAATTCCTCAGCCAGCAAATATTATTTGCAAACAATAATTACAAACATTACAAACATTATGATGATAATAATGATTACAAACATTAAATTGTATGTATTTGTGTTCTTCTTTTATCCATTGTTTATACTTGGTAACATATAATACATAAAAAGCTAAAAGAATAGACAGTTAAATTCAATTATATGAAATACCGATGTCTCTTTATCTTTTAAACTCAGCGTTAGTTTGTCCATTTCTGCGCAGTTCATGATCTTTTGCAGAATTAATCGTAAGCCATGCTTTTAATTCTACCAGACTGAATTTCTCTGTAGGTATACATGGCTGTTTCCGACATTGAGCGAAGGCCATCCTAGCAGCAGTTACCTGGCTGCCATTTCAATCTCCTTTAAATCGCCGAGGTTTCCAGCGATGCTGTAATTTAGCATCGCTTAGATTAATATCCTGCGCAGACTGCACTGGCTGCCTGTTGTCTTCCGGGTGCGCTTCAAGGTGTTAGTTACTACCTTTAAAGCGCTCCATGGCTTAGGACCGGGATACCTACGGGACCGTCTACTGCCAACGTCTATCTCCCAATGACCGGTGCGCTCTCACAGAGAGGGGCTCCTCAGGGTGCCGTCAGCCAAGCAATGTCGGCTGGCGGCCCCCAGGGGGAGGGCCTTCTCTGTGGGGGCCCCTACCCTATGGAACGAGCTTCCCCCTGGACTCCGACAAATACCTGACCTTAGGACCTTCCACCGCGAACTCAAAACCTACTTATTTCGTCTTGCTGGACTCGCTTAAATTTTAATATTATTAAATTGATTTATGGGTTTTTAAATTTTTTAGTAAATTTTAGTGGGAATATTTTTATCTATAAATAGCCAAATTAAATAGGTTTTTTTAAGGGTTGTTTTTAGTTTTGTACTGTTGTTTTCTGTTTGTATTTTACCTGTGGCTGTACACCACCCTGAGTCCTTTGGGAGAAGGGCGGTCTATAAATAAAAATATTATTATTATTATTATTATAATTTACAAAAATCACTTTTTGAAAGACAATACGCAGGAAAGATATTTCATTGAATGGAAAAAATGGATTGATTATTTACAAAATAGATATCAGATTAAGAGATATCAGATTGCCTTTGAATAATAAGGATGTATTATCTTAGAATGTTATGGGGGAGGTTAGGAAATGAAAAGACTCGGATGAGGTTAATTGGGTTGCAAGGGAAAATTTTAGTCTATGTTTGGCTTGTGTGTAATAATACCTTGTGATTGACCCGGGAAGCGGGGGGGGATTGGGGGGAAGGGAGGGGGGAAAGGGGGGTTTTGACGGGGTGGGAGGGGAGAAAATGTTTGTTTGTTTTTTAAAACTTTTTCAGTAAAAAAAAAAAATCGCCAACCATTTCATTTCACTCAACGACGTTCCCCCGAGCGGTTAGAGAAGACCAGGACTCGGTCGCTACATGGTTAAGGGTAGAAGGGAGGCTGTACCCTTCTCCACCTCCCCAAAATAAGCAGCCGATCGGGGAACGGAGCTATGGAATATTGGAACCGCTGCTCCAACATAAAGGAGATCTGTCAATCAGCGGGAAATGGCAGCCAATAATATTGGAACTTGCAGCCCGGGCAAAGGAAGGGAAATGGGAGGGAATGGTCAGACTGGGAAAGGCAAGGAATTGCCAAGGAATTGTTAAGAGCCAGGAAGGATTCTGGAATACTATTGGGGTGGGTGGGATTCGGAGGGGGGGGATTCAGGGTGCGTGAAACAGCCTCAAGCATCAGATTTGGCCTTCAGGAGAAAATACAATGGAAGTGAGACGACTTACGGGAGACTCAGCACAAGCAACTTAAATTTAGGAATACAGGAAATGCACGGAAAGATCACGAGGGAACGGGTCCTTCTCCCCTACTACAGGCAGTCCTCGACTTACAATAGTTCATTTAGTGACCGTTCGAAGTTACAACGGCACTGAGAGTGACTTATGACCGTTTTTCACACTTAGGACTATCTATCGTAGCATCCCCAGGGTCACGTGATTTCCGTTCGGGTGCGCGACAGCTGACTCGTATCTATCACAGGGCAGCATCCTTGGGGGTCGCGTGATCCCCTTTTGCGACGAGCCAAGTCAATGACGAAACAGATTCACTCAACAAACGGCGTGACTAATTTTAACAGCTGCAGCGAGGCAAGGAGAGTTGTAAAATGCAACAAAACTCACTGAACGAATTTCTCACTTCGCAGCATAAATGTTGGGACTCAATTGTGGTCGTAAGTTGAGGACTACCTATTGTCCGAAAGGTGCTTTTCCAAGAGGCAACTGGGCTTTCTGGTTTTTCTTTGAAGACGTTTCCCTTCTCATCCAAGAAGCTTCTTCAACTCTGACTGGATGGTGGGGAATGGAAGGATTGATACTCCTTGCAGACAGCTGGTAATTTGCATCCTTTTTAGAGGGTCGTTGAGGCTACTTGGAGGTTTATTTGTGTCCTCAGGGTCACCTGAATTTATTTGTGTCCTCAGGGTCACCTGAGCAAATAGGGGTGGAGCCTTCTTGGAACTGCTGAAAGGATTGCATTGTGAACAGGAGGTAGATGATGTCGTACCCCTCCCCCTCTGTTGAGAGAGGGCTGTTCAGATGGCCTCTATTTTTTTTTATTTTATTTTTTTTATTTTATTTGAATTTATATCCCGCCCTTCTCTGAAGACTCAGGGCGGCTTACATTGTGTTAAGCAATAATCTTCATCCATTTGTATCTTATATACAAAGTCAACTTTATTGCCCCCAACAATCTGGGTCCTCATTTTACCTACCTTATAAAGGATGGAAGGCTGAGTCAACCTTGGGCCTGGTGGGACTTGAACCTGCAGTAATTGCAGGCAGCTGTGTTAATAACAGACAGACTTAGTCTGCTGAGCCACCAGAGGCCCCTCTTTCAAACCAGCAGTCCTCTCTGTCCAAAATGTAGACTTTTCTGTCTTCAAAAGAGCGGCCTTTGCCTTTTAAACACAAGTGGACTGCTGAATCTAGTCCTGATGTGTTTGTTCTCCTATGTGGCGACATGGGTTTGCGAAGCGGCTGTTTTGTTTGCCCCATGGACAGATCTGCACAGGGCTCACTGCATTGTATGGCATAAACCACGCTGCTCACATGCACTACAACGCGGTGAGCCCTGAGCAGATCTGTCCACTGGCTATCTATGTCTCTCCAGTCTACAACACAAAGGACTATAAATCGTTCCATTCTGTTGTGTCTCGTCCGATCTCACCACAGCCGGGGCCTTCTTATCTGTTTCCGAACACGGAGGAATGTCCTAGCCCTGGCTCCATGCCCCGACAGGCTGAAGAGGAGGAAGTATCTCCAGCCCCCAGCTCTGGCTCCATGCCCAGGCAAACGGAGCAACTAGACCCCTCCCCCTCCTCCACAGCATGTGAGCCTGAGGGAGGTCAATTGCCAACAGCTGCCGACTGGAGTGACCCTCGCGTCAGAAGAATTGATAGGCGGAGGCGACAGAAGGAAGGGAGGGGCAGGCCTGGATAAGTGCTGAGTCATGGAGCCACACCCCATGGCCTATATAAAGGATCTGCTTTCTGGCAGTCTCTGAGTCAGGCAAAGTCTAAACATATCTTGCTGAAGTCACTTTCTGGTCTCCTGCCTGCCTTGAGGACTTTGCTAGGACTTTGGCAGAGCTGCAGAGGCACGCCTGATTCGGATTTCCCTGACCCGGCCGTCAGCGGAGGAGTGGGACACAACACATTCCCCACCATCCAGTCAGAGCTAAAGAAGCTTCTTGGATGAGAAGCGAAACATCTTCAGAGGAAAATGAAGGAAGTCCAGTTGCCTATATGACAATGAAGCTTTTACAGGGAGGAATGCAGTCCGTACTGTATTTTTTATAATGAGCATTCTTCTCTTTACAGGTACTTTCTCGGCTTACAATAGTTTGTTTAGTGACCATTCATGTGACTTATGGCCATTTTCCACACTTACGACCTTTGCAACATCCCCCTGGTCACGTGATCAGAATTCTGACGCTTGGCCACCGATTCATATTTATGACAGCTGCAGTGTCCCGGGGGGGGGGGGTGTCACGTGATCCTCCTTTGCGCCCTTCTGAGGAGCAAAACCAATGGGGGAAGCCAGGTTCACTTAACAACCGTGTGATCAACTTAGCAACGGCAGCGATTCATTTAACGACGGAGGCAAGGAACGATCATAAAAAGGTGGCAAAACTGATTTAACACATTTCTCACTTAGGAACATAAACTCGGTGGGGCGGGGGTCAACTGCGGTCATACGTCAAGGACTACCTGCATTCAAAAAAGGCTAAGTCTTGTCTGAGGATGGCTTTGAGGCCTTAAGGCCCTTCTCTCTATATATAATAAGCTATATATAATATAATATATATATATATTTATTTATTTTATTTATTTTGTTTATTGTTCAAATTTATATACCGCCCTATCTCCCAAAGGACTCAGGGCGGTTTACAGGCATTTAAAAAACAGGTAAATACAATCTAAAAACAGTTAAAAAACTTATTCTAAAAGCCTAAATTAAAATATGAAGATAAAACCCAATTTAAAACCAGAATTAAAATCTAGCTCAGTCCTGCAATTAAATAAGTATGTTTTAAGCTCATGGCGGAAGGTCGAAGGTCCGAAGCTGACGAAGTCCTGGGGTAGTTCGTTCCAGAGGTGGGAGCCCCACAGAGAAGGCCCTTCCCTGGGCGTCAGCCAGGCATATTGCCTATTGACGGCACCCTGAGGAATATATATTGTATATTTTTTATTTTTTATTTGAATTTATATCCCGCCTTCTCCGAAGACTCAGGGCGGCTTACAGTGTATAAGGCAATAGTCTCATTCTATTTGTATATTTTTACAAAGTCAACTTATTGCCCCCCCAACAATCTGGGTCCTCATTTTACCTACCTTATAAAGGATGGAAGGCTGAGTCAACCTTGGGCCGGGCTCGAACCTGCAGTAATTGCAGGCTACTGTGTTCTTAATAACAGGCTTTACCAGCGTGAGCTAAACCAGCCCTTATTATATTATACAATAATATAAAATGAGCTATAATTGCACTCAACAATGAACTAAAGGGCCACCATCATTGAGCTGTTGGACAGCATTACTTGCAGGGGTGAAATGCTCCCGGTTCGGACCGGATCACTCGATCCGGTAGCAATAGCGGCGGGTGGTTCGGATAACCGGTAGCAAAAATCCCTACCCCGCCCCATGACTAGCTGAGTCACGCGATCATCAGATCTTCAGCCGAAAAAATGCTTTTAAAAGTAAAAAAAAAAAAACTCTGATGAGGGCTTCCGGTGGCTCCACTTCGTTAATGGCGAGCTATTTCAGACCGCCAGTTCTGTGTGATTCTGTAGAGCTGTTTAGACAGCGTTAATCTGCTGTCAGCAGCTTGTAAATCTCTACCCCAAAGAGGGGGAGGTGAGCATTCGGGCTGAAGTAGAGCCCCCAAGGAAAGCCCCAGGAAGATTTCTGGTGGTTTGTTGGGAACGCTCCTTCTATAGCTCGAAAAAAGCTCCAGAATCCAGAACGCTTCTGCAAATAGCAGAACAAAACGCAGCATCCATCTCCGTGACTGAAATGGATTACTGAAGGATTGCTAACACGGAAAGAGCTGAAAACAGGAGTGCTGGCATTTGATTGTAAGATGATTTTAACTCCCTGACAGAGAAGGTATTCGTATTCAAGAGTGGAGATGATGAAAGATGGCGTTTTGTGTCTTGAAAGTGAAAGCTAAGTTTAGTTTAGTTTAGTTTATTTAGATTTTTATAACGCCCTTCTCCCGAAGGACTCAGGGCGGTGTACAGCCAGATTAAAACAATAATATACAAAATTAAAATAACAATTAAAATACATATTCAAAGATGGCCAAAAATTAAAACCGTCAAATTGACCTATACTAAAATACCCCAATCCAAAATTATTAAAATCCAGAAATTTAAAAATTTAAAAATCAAGCCAGTCCCGCTTGGGTAAACAGGTATGTTTTCAGTTCCCGGCGAAAGGTCCGAAGGTCAGATAATTGGCGCAAACCGGGGGGAAGTTCGTTCCAGAGGGTAGGTGCTCCAACAGAGAAGGCCCTTCCCCTGGGGGCCGCCAGCCGACATTGTTTGGCGGACGGCGCCCTGAGAAGACCCTCTCTGTGTGAACGTACAGGTCGGTGGGAGGCATAAGGTAACAGCAGGCGGTCCCGTAAGCTAAGCGAAAGCTAAGGAAATGCTTATTACAATTGCTGGCGTGGAACCTTTAAGAAGAATATAACAAGATATTTTTTTAAAAATGGAATTTTTTTTAAAATCTCTTTTTTTTATTATCTTTTTCTTACAGTGTTTAAGAAGAAAAGCTTATTGAAATTTTTTTTCCTCTTTTTTCTTTTTTTCTTTTTTTCTTCTTCTTCTTGGTATTACTTAGTTTAAAAATGGCCTTTAAGCAAAGAGATTTAACAACTTCTAAAATATTGGAAATTTCTTCACTTCAGATACGGAAATTGAAAGAAGATATTAAAGAAAGTCTAAGGAATTTTTTACAGGAGCTTATGGAGGCTCATCTTTCAGAAATAGATCAAAAATTTAATGAAATGGAGAAAAAAATACTGGATTTTAAAGATATGGTGGAAGAGCAGAGGAGGGAGATGAAAAAAATTAAAGGAATCAATTACCCCATTATTGTTATCTAGTACTCAGAAGAAGAAAGACTGGATGAACTTAACCAAATTAATTTAGATTTGCAAAGGAAAATAGATGAAGTTCAAATTAATTTGAATTTAGAAAATAAAATAGATGATATTCAGATTAAGGTTGATAAGGCAGATGAAGAAAGGGTTATATTACAATATAAATTAATGGAATATGCTATAAGGGTGAGAGGATTAAAAGAATGTAAGGAAGAAAATTTGAAAGAGATTTTTATTCAGGCCTTTGCTCAGATAGAGGGAGTGGAACCAGAAGATTTTGAAGTTAATATTGAAAAAAATTTATCGTGTTAATTCTTGGTTGGCAAGACAGAAGTGTTTACCGAGAGATGTGGTTATTTATTTTACAAATAAGAAGATTACGTATGGAATTTTGCAAGCATTTTATAAAAATAAATTTCAAATATTAGGACAAGATATAATAATGATGAAGGAAATTCCTCCTAAAATGTTAAGAAAGAGAAAAGGATCGTCAGGGGCTTTTAAAAGATTTTTTTCTACAACCTCTTCGGCCGAAGAGGTTGTAGAAAAAAATGCTTTTAAAAGTAAAAAAAAAAAAAACTCTGATGATCGCGCGACTCAGCTGGAATCGTCAGAGGCTTTTAAAAGCATTTTTTCTACAACCTCGTCGGCTGAAGAGGTTGTAGAAAAAAATGCTTTTAAAAGTAAAAAAAAAAAAATTGGCCACGCCCAACCAGTCACATTACCCACCCACCCACCAAGCCACGCCTACAGAACCGGTAGTAACAAATTTTACATTTCACCACTTGATTACTTGGTCTGTTGTGTGGATGTTTGGGTGGTTTAGGGGTAGGGAAGTGTGGTGGGTGGGAATGTGTTTGGGGATTGTTATGTGTGTTAGACCTGGTCCTTGGGTGTTAAGTGAATTCCCTTGTGTGGGTATACCGTGTATACCCGTACAAAGACAATAAAGTTATTATTATTGTTTTTTATTCTCACCTTTTGCACCAGGTAAACACTTGTGGCTCTCTTGCTCGCGACGTCATCCAAGGCGGTGCCTTCCGGGACGAAATAACTCACGTCCGCAATGTGAACCCCAACTTCGAAGTTACCTGAAACGGCAAAAAGGATCCTTCGTTATCTTGGCCTGCGGCATTCTGG
This sequence comes from Ahaetulla prasina, assembly GCF_028640845.1. Classification (NCBI taxonomy): domain Eukaryota; kingdom Metazoa; phylum Chordata; class Lepidosauria; order Squamata; family Colubridae; genus Ahaetulla; species Ahaetulla prasina. Next base: position 110,154,868 of record NC_080544.1, read on the forward strand.
GAGTTGAAGGCCACCCATCTGAAAGTTGACAGGTGTCAAGAATACGATTTGTTATATCACACATGGGGGAATTTCTAGCTTCCTACATTTTCATAAGAAAAAGAACCCTGGAAGGAAAAACCAGCCAATACGGCTAGTCCTTGACTTACAACCGTTCGTTTAGGGACTGTTCGAAGTTACAACGGCACCAGGGGTGAAATGCTCCCGGTTCGGACTGGATTGCCCGATCCGGTAGTGATGGCGGCAGGTGGTTCGGAGAACCGGTAGCAAAAATCCTTGCCCCCCCCCTGCACCCGCCCCAGCTGAGCCGCACGATCATCAGAGGGTTTTTGAGTTTTTTTTACTTTTAAAAGCATTTTTTCTTCAGCCGAAAAAATGCTTTTAAAAGTAAAAAAAAAAGCCTCTGATGATCGCACGGCTCAGCTGGGATCGTAGAACCTTTTAAAAGGATTTTTTCTACAACCTCTTCGACCGAAGAGGTTGTAAAAAAAAAACTTTTCAAAGGCTCCTTTGGCGATCCCAGCTGAGTTGCCTGATCGCCAGAACCTTTTAAAAGCACTTTTTTACAACCTCTTCAGCCGAAGAGGTTGTAGAAAAAAAAGCTTTTAAAAGGTTCTGGCGATCAGGCAACTCAGCTGGGATCGTCAGAACCCTTTAAAAGCCTTTTTTTCCCTCTGGCGATCCGAGCTGAGCTGCCTGATCATGAAAGGCTTTTAAAAGCATTTTTTACAACTTCTTCAGCCAAAGAGGTTGTAGAAAAAATGCTTTTAAAAGTTAAAAAAAAAAAAAGTTGGCCACGCCCACCCAATTACAATACCCACCCACCCACCAAGCCACGCCCACAGAAACGGTAGTAACAAATTTTACATTTCACCCCTGAACGGCACCAAAAAAAAAAAAGGGGGGGGGGACTTATAACCATTTTCATACTTAGGACCATTCGGCATCCTCGTGGTCACGTGATCAAAATTCGGACCCTTGGCAACTGGCGTGTATTTATGATGGTTGCGGTCCTCGGATCCCCTTTTGCGACCTTCTGACAAGCAAAGTCAATGGGGGTAGCCAGCTTTACTTAACAACTATTGTTATTAAAGTGAACAACTGCAGGAAATGCACTTAACAGCTGTGGCACGAATGGTTGAGAAATGGGGCAAAAATTCACTTAACAGCTATCTTGCTTAGCAACAGAAACTTTGGGCTCAATTGTGGTTGTAAATCGAGGACTACCTGTACAATAAAGCAAAGGGATGATGCTTCTACTTGAGAATGTTCTAATTCCTGCTTACAGAGATCCCCTTTCCAATCCCTGCTCACGGTCACCCAACTGCTAGTCACCTCCCGTCTTGACTACTGCAATGAGCTCTACGTGGGGCTGCCCTTGAAGAGTATCCGTAAGCTTCAACTGGTTCAAAATTCAACAAATTCCTGCTGGCTGGGTAATTCTAGGAGTTGAAGTCCAGTATTAAGTATCGGGGGTGTCAGATAACTAACAATCTGAACCGGTCTCTCCAAACGTCGTCCTTAGTGAAGCGTGCAAACCACATCTGCCTTTCCAGCGTCGGATGAGGAGAGCACATCTGTCTCCTTCTGTCCTGGCCACTTTCTACAGCGGCACGACTGGGAGCATTTTAACAAACTGCATCTCTGTTTGGTTTGGTGGCCTCGGTGCCTCAGATAGAAAGTCCCTACAGAGAGTGGCGAGGACAGTGGAGAAGATTACAGGAAGCTCCTTCCTGTTATTCAGGAAGCTGCTTATCAGAGCATGAAGCATTGTTAGAGATCCCGCATATCCACTTCGCGGTCTGTTTCTGTTGCTCCCTTGGGAGGGGGGGGGTTCCGAAGTATTTCTAGCAGGATTATAAGATTCTGTAACAACTTTGTTCCCTAAATGCCATCCGTCTGGCAAATTTGCTAAGATTCGTTTTTCTCGCCATGTACATCTATACATCCGGACTAGACTGTGTTGTTTCTCTGTGTCATATAATATATGTGGGTATGTGCCAGAGGTGGGGGTTTCAGCAGGTTCTGACCAGTTCTGGAGAACCGGTAGTGGAAATTTTGAATAGTTCGGAGAACCGGTAGTAAAAATTCTGACTGGCCCTGCCCCCATCTAGTCTCTGCCTCCCGAGTCCCAGCTGATCGGGAAGAAACGGGGATTTTGCAGTATCCTTCCCCTGGATTGGGGAGGGAATGGAGACTTTACCGTATCCTTCCCCTGCCACGCCCACCAAGCCATGCCACGCCCACCAAGCCACACCCACAGAACTGTAAGTAAAAAAATTTGAAAACCACCACTGGTTTGTGCATAATTTGGTATTTATTTATTCCGTCGTGTTTATGTAGTGCATATTGGAGGTGTAGTGCATATTGGAGGTGTATGTTATGTAGTGCAGGGGTCTCCAACCTTGGCAACTTTAAGCCTGGATGACTTCAACTCACAGAATCCCCCAGCCAGCAAAGCTTACTCTCTTCTAATTCCTTCCTCTGCAATCTCTCCACTTTAATAGGTTAAGAGAAAAAGAAACAGATACAGCTGACCGGGGAATTCTGGGAGTTGAAGTCCTCCAGGCTTAAAGATAAAATTCCCCAGCCAGCAAAGCTTACTCTCTTGTAATACCTTCCTCTGCAATCTCTCCACTTTAAGAGGTTAAGAGAAAAAGAAACAGATACAGCTGGCTGGGAAATTCTGGGAGTTGAAGTCCTCCAGGCTTAAAGTGGCCAAGGTTGGAGACCCCTGATATAGTGCATTTGAGAGCCGTATGCAACGAAAATCTCATTTCAATATATGCCGATCAGCGTACTTTCGGAGTGACAATAGAGTTATTCTGAGTCTAATCTGTTTTAAAGAGACCGAAGTTAAGAAACCAGGCTCTTCTGCAGACGGCTGGGTCCTGTCCCGTCAACACCAGGCCATCAATCCTCGAGAACAAAAGTTTTTAATCTTGCAAAAAAAAAACAGCTGGAGCCAAACGGTTGCAAAAGGCTGGGGGGGGAGGGGGGCGGTGGAAAAGAGAAGAAAAGAAGAAAAAAAAACCCCTCCTTTTTGAAATCCGAATTCTCATCTCTTGACCCCAGAGGATAAATATTGATGGAAGGAAAAGGAGAGGGCCATGACATCACGGCGTCCGCGGGGCAGCCTCTGAACGGGCCTGAACTCCGTGTCCTCAGCCGTTATGTTGACAAACCGAGCGAGATCTCGTTCGGGGAGATAATCAAACATGGAAGCTGCCAAGCTAAACTCTCCTTCTACCCATTTACGCTCAGGATTCCCATCAGAGGTTTTCAAAAGCGGGGTGCGGGGTGGGGGAGGACTGTGCCCAGGGCCTCCGCCCTCTTCCTTTCACACTTGAACTCGTGAAAAGAAAAAGAAAGAAAGAAAGAAAAAAAAAAGAAAGAAAGAAAGAGAAAGGAGGGAGGGAGGGAGGGAGGGAGGAAGAAAGAAAGAAAGAAAGAAAGAAAGAAAGAAAGGAAGGAAGGAAGGAAGGAAGGAAGGAAGGAAGGAAGGAAGGAAGGAAGGAAGGAAGGAAGGAAGGAAGGAAGAACCTGCTTCATTTAGTTCCCTCTCTAGACCGCACGTGAAAAGCAACGGAATCCCGCTGAGATTCACCCTTCCCCGAGCCAGGAGATCGGACAACGAGGGTCAGAGATTTTGGGGAACGTGATCTACAGTCATGGCCAAAATTGTGGAAACCTTTTTGGGAAAAGTGTATTTTTGAGGTTTGATGGCTAATAACACCACTTTTGTTTGGAGTTTCAAGAGAATCCTATTCTACCGCTGGAATGGCCTGGGAATAGCCCAGACCTTCACCCAAATGGAAAATCTAGGGAGCCAACTAAAGAAACCGGTTAGTCAGAAGCGACCCAGCAATAAAACCCAGTTAATAGAAGCCATCATTCAATCTTGGTTTCACATGATAACAGCTGCAGAACTCAAAGACTTGGTTCACTCCATGGGAAGACGTTGTAAGGCCAAAATTCATGCTAAAGGTGACACAACTAAGCATTAACTGACATGGTGATAATTTTTGTACATCTCGTTTTTTCTGTGGTGATAATTTTTGTATCTCTCGTTTTTTCTACGTTTTTCGCTTTTCTTTTTTATACCGTAACTGCTATTCTAATAGCAAATCCTTCATAAAAGTTATTGCATTACATTCTTGATTCAATTATCTTTCCATTGATATATATAATTTTATGGTACTACTCCAAAAAAAAAAAAAAGTGGTGGTGTTAGCTAGTTTTAGAAAATACACTTTTCCCAAAAGGTTTCCACAATTTTGGCTACTACTGTAAACTCCCTTTTTAAAAAAAGGGGAAAAAAGCTAGGCTACGAAAAACTTATCATTTCTCCCCGCCGCCACCAACTAATAACGGTCAGTAACGGTCTTTCTCTCTCTCACTCCATCCAATACGATGGATGAAGCTACTGGGATAGGAAGCGCAACGTCTTTTTCTGCCTCAAAAAAAAAAAAAAAAGAAAAAAGAAAAAAATCAGTCCAGTTGCCTTTTTCGAAAATAAAAACCACTTTTTGAGATGACGGTGAGCTGGAGGACAGAGAATCTTCACAGACACGGAGGCAAAGAAATTACAGGTAATTCTTGCAAAATGCTGTTACTCTTATCTACTGTGGTTGTATAAACAGAGGCACAGAATCAAAATCATGTGAAGTGTTAATTCCACTTTATAAAGACTCGGTAAGGTCAGTGGTGGGATTCAGCCAGTTCACACCTATTTGGGAGAACCAGTTGTTAACTTTCTAAGCAGTTCGGAGAACCAGTTGTTGGAAGAAATCTTATTTTGTTTTTTCCCCACTTTGCAGGGCTAATCCTGTAAGGAACTGAAACATTCTGGTGGTGTTTCTAGCCTAATCTTTATCGTCCTGCTTATAGAAACTGCCTCTCTGGTTAACCCTTATTACATTGTAACAGCTAAGACGAAGTGCCCATCGACGTGAGTGAGTGACGTTGAATTGGCCACGCCCACATGGTCACATGACCACTGAGCCACGCCTACCCAGCTGGTCATTAGGGTAGAGAACCGGTTGTTAAATTATTTGAATCCCACCACTGGGTAAGGCCACACCTGCAATACGACATTTAGGTCACCACGTTACAAAAAAAGATGTTGAGACTTAGGAAAAAGTGCAAAGAAGAGCAACTAAGATGATCAAAGGCCTGGAGACTAAAACATTTGAAGGACGGTTGCAGGATTTGGGTTTGGCTAATCTAAAGAAAAGAAGGACTAGGAATGACATGATAGCAGTCTTCCAGTATTTGAGGAGCTGCCCCAAAGAGGAGGAGGGGGTGTCAATTTATTTTCCAAAGCACCTGACAGCAGGGCAAGAAATAATGGTTGGAAACTAATCAAGGAGAGAAGCAACCTGGAATTAAGGAGAAATTTCCTAACACTGAGGACAATTAACCAGTGGAACAACTTGCCACCAGAAGTGGTGGGTGCTCCATTATTGGAGGTTTTTAAGAAGATGTTGGAAAGCCACTTGTCTGAAATGGTATCGGCTCTCCTGCTTGAGCAGGGGGCTGGACTAGAAGATCTCCAAGGTCCCTTCCAGTTCTATTCTGATTCTGATCCTTACAATAAAGGTAGTATTTGTAACCATGGTTTTGGATTCCTGTCGGCGCTCCCTGGAAGAAAGGAAGAAAAACTGCGCGCATTTGGTGCTACTTTTTCAACCTTGTGCTCCTCGGACATTGTTTCTCTGAGCGCCGCTGGTCTTTGATTTATGACCACAATTGAGCCCCAAATTTGGGGCGCCCCATCACCGGAGCCTTTCAAGAAAAGACTGGACAGCCATTTGTCTGAAATGGTATCGACTCTCCTGCTTGAGCAAGGGGTTGGACTAAATGACCTCCAAGGTCCCTTCCAGCTCCATTCTGATTCTGATTCTGAAATGGCATGGGGTCTCCTGCTTGAGCAGCGGGCTGGACTAGAAGATCTCCAAGGTCCCTTCCAGCTCTATTCTACAGAGGAATTACTGAGTCTGTCATTTGCACCTCTAGAACTGTCTGGTTCGGTTCTGCAACCCAACAAGAAAAACACAGACTTCAGAGGATAATTAGAACTGCAGAAAAAATAATTGCTACCAACCTGCCTTCCATTGAGGACCTGTATACTGCACGAATCAAGAAGAGGGCCGTGAAAATATTTGCAGATCCCTCGCATCCTGGACATAAACTGTTTCAACTCCTACCCTCAAAACGACGCTATAGAGCACTGCACACCAGAACAACTAGACACAAGAACAGTTTTTTCCCGAAGGCCATCACTCTGCTAAACAAATAATTCCCTCAACACTGTCAGACTATTTACTGAATCTGCACTACTATTAATCTTCTCATCGTTCCCATCACCAATCTCTTTCCACTTATGACTGTATGACTGTAACTTGTTGCTGGCAATCCTTATGATTTATATTGATATATTGACCATCAATTGTGTTGTAAATGTTGTACCTTGATGAACGTATCTTTTCTTTTATGTACACTGAGAGCATATGCACCAAGACAAATTCCTTGTGTGTCCAATCACACTTGGCCAATAAAAATTCTATTCTATTCTATTCCGATTCCGATTCTGAAATAGCACAGGGTCTCCTGCTGGAGCAGGGGGCTGGACTAGATGACCTCCAAGGTCCCTTCCAGCTCTGTCATTCTCTGTTATTCTAAATTTCAAACCTCATCGGTCCGTTTCTTCTTGGGTTTGCCTCCGATTACCCAGAGGGTTTGCAGATTTCTGCCCGGGGGGGGGAGGAAAGGGGGGGGCAAACGAACTCTTACCGCAATGGGTCTGACCCGTTTCAGGTTGGCGTGTGTAACTCTACGCTTGCGGTACGAACAGAAACGAGGAATGATTTCGACAACACACACACACCTAGGCGGAGGGCTTGGAAGCCAGCTGAGATTTCAACCTCTTCCCTGATGATCTCATCTCTCCGAAAAAAGCATGAAGTCCATTTTTCTTTTTATTACCAAAAAAAAAAAAAGAGGTGGGGGATGAAATGAAGAAAGAAAGAAAGGAAGGAAGGAGGAGGCTCGTCTTTAATTGGTTAATACGCTGCCAAAAAAAAACCCGCAGCACAGCAATCGAAAAGTTCGACTTCGCTGTAAGGTTTAAGGAAAGAGACTTTGAAGTTCAGGGAACAGCGTGAGAAGGAGGTGGGATTAAATTCGCTTTTTTCTTTTTCTTTTCACCCCCCCAAGGCAAACGAATACAGTGGAAGGACGATTTTGTAAGGGCAGCTTCTGGACTTGGAGACACCATTATAATATGGAGTCTGCCCAGATCAGATTAACAGAGTTGGAAGGGGACCTTGGAGGTCATCTAGTCCAATCCCCCCCCCCCGCCCAAGCAGAGGCCCTGCCTACACCATTTCTGACAGAAGGCAGTCCGGTCTCTTCTTGAAAGCTTCCAATGATGAAGCTCCCACAACTTCCGAAGGCAACTTCTGTTCCATCGGTTGATGGTTCTCACTGTCAGAAAAATGTCTCCTTATTTCTAGGTTGAATCTCTGTGCTTGGTCAGTTTCCATCCGTTATTCTGCATAAGTCTGCGTTACTATTAATCTTCTCATCGTTCCCATCACCCATCTCCTCCCACTTATGACTGTAACCTTGTTGCTGGTATCCTTACGATTTATATTGACTGTTTCCTAATATGATTTGATAGCTTATCTGTTCCCTATGACTATCATTAAGTGTTGCAAGTGTTGTACCTTGATGAAGGTATCTTTTCTTTTATGTACACTGAGAGCTTATGCACCAAAGACAAATTCCTTGTGTGTCCAATCACACTTGGCCAATAAAGAATTCTATTCTATTCTATTCTATTCTATTCTATTCTATTCTATTCTATTCTATTCTATTATCACTAACTGTTGTATCTTATGATTCTTGACAAATATATTTTATTTTTTCTTTATGTACACTGAGAGCTTATGCACCAAAGACAAATTCCTTGTGTGTCCAATCACACTTGGCCAATAAAGAATTCTATTCTATTCTATTCTATTCTATTCTATTCTATTCTATTCTATTCTATTCTATTCTATTCTATTATCACTAACTGTTGTATCTTATGATTCTTGACAAATATATTTTATTTTTTCTTTATGTACACTGAGAACTTATGCACCAAAGACAAATTCCTTGTGTGTCCAATCACACTTGGCCAATAAAGAATTCTATTCTATTCTATTCTATTCTATTCTATTCTATTCTATTCTATTCTATTCTATTCTATTCTGGCCTTCAGGTGCTTGGGAGAATAGCTTGACCCCCTCCTCTGTGTGGCAGCCCCTCAAATATTGGAAGACTTTTATCCTGTCTCCCCTGGTCCTTCTCTTCGATAGACTAGCCATGTCTTCTGTCCATCCATGGTTGACTCAGATGTCTTTCTTTCTTTCTTTCTTTCTTTCTTTCTTTCTTTTTCTTTCTTTCTTTTCTTCCTTTCTAGACTAGCCAGGCCCGGTTCCTGCAACCATTCAACGTATGTCTTAGCCTCCAGTCCCCTAATCCTCTTGGTTGCTCTTTTCTGCAGTTTTTCTAGATCTAAGAAGCAAAGTCCTTCAGGACTGACCAGTTTGACCGCCTTGCAGTCCAAGAGTCTTCTCCAGGACCAGAGTTCAAAGGCCTCAATTCTTTGGCGCTCGGCCTTCCTTATAGTCCAACTTTCTATACGCTCTTGACTATACGCACTTTTGTTGGCAGGGTGATGTCTCTGGAAGTTGGACTAGAAAACCTCAGAGATACACGGAACGTCTCTAGATATTTTACAGTACATTATCAAAGGTTTTGACACTCTACAGGAGAGTATCACTGTGAAATTCTTTTCTACCCCAACGTATTTGCTAAAGCGGGAAAACAATATATAAAGATTGATTGATTGATTGATTCCAGGCTCTGCTACTGATTTCAAATTTCTGGACCTCAGACCGCGGACAGGGTCACCCTGTTCCTTCAACTTCAATATCTATTCTGACCACCGTTCTGCTCCTGGCACCGGTTTTTGGACCTCAAGATACAGCAGGCTTCGAGTCGTAACTCCCTAGCTTTTGAAAAGAGATCACACTGAGGGTTTTTTTGGGCAACGACGAGAGGAACTTTTTCAATTGTGCGTGAGATTGCAAGTATAGACACTTCCTTTCGTTTTTCAATTAGCGCTCAGTTCCAGGGGCAGCGGTTCTCTTTGTTGGAAGGAGAGACGAGAAAGTTGAATTAAAGCTTCTTTTAAGAATCTCTTTTCCAGTTTTCTTTATCAGTCCATCGGTCGAGACTCAGGGGCAGGCGGTTCTCGACTTACGACCAATGAAGCGTGCTCCGATTTATGACCTTTCTTGCCGGGGTTGTTAAGTGAATGACTACAGTTGCTCGAGTTGAATTACAACAATAGAATAACAGGATGGCAGAATAATAAGGTTTGACCTTGGAGGTCTTCCAGTCAAGTCCCTTGCTCAAGCAGGAAAAGGAGAAGGAGAAAGAGGAAGAAGCGGAGAATTTATTTATTTATTTATTTATTTATTTATTTAATCAAATTTTTATACCGCCCTATCTCCTCAAGGACTCAGGGCGGTTTACAGCCCGATAAAAATACAAATATAATACAAGATAAAACACTAATTAAAAAACTTATTTAAATAGGCCAAAATTTAAAATTACAATTAAAATGATAAAACCCCATTAAAATTAAATTTAAAAATTAAAATTCTAGTCCAGTCCTGCACAGATAAATAGATGTGTTTTAAGCTCGCGGCGGAAGGTTCGAAGGTCAGGAAGTTGACGGAGTCCTGGGGGAAGTTCATTCCAGAGGGTGGGAGCCCCCACAGAGAAGGCCCTTCCCCTGGGTGTCGCCAGTCGGCACTGCCTGGCGGACGGCACCCTAAGGAGTCCCTCCCTTGAGAGCGCACAGGTCGATGGGAGGCAATCGGTGGCAGCAGACGGTCCCGTAAGAGAAGGCTAAGAAAGGAAGAGAGAAAGGAAAGGAAAAGGAAGAAGAGGAGGGGGGAGGAAGAGGAGGAGGAGGAGAAGGAAGAAGAAGACAAAAAAAGGAGAAGGAAGAAAAGGAGGAAGAGGGAGAGGAAGAAAAAAGGAGAAAGAGAAAGAGGAGGAGAAAAAGGGGAAGAAGAAAGAAAAGAAGAAGAAAGAAAAGAAGAAGAAAGAAAAGGAGGGGTGGAAGAGGAAGAAGGGGGAGGGGGAGGAGGAGGAGAGAGGGGAGGAGGAGGAGGAAGGAAAGAAGAAGGAAGAAAAGGAGGGGAGGAAGAAGAGAGGAGAAGGAGGAAAAAGAGGAGGAGGGAGAGGGCAAGGAAAAAGGAGAAAGAAAAGAAGAAGAGGAGGAAGAGAAGAGAGGATTAGGGGGAGGAGGAGGAAGAAGAGGAGAAAGAAGAAGTCGGAAAAGAAGAAGGAGAAAGAGAAGGAGTAGAAAGAGGAGAAGGAGATAAGGAGAAAGAAAAGGAAAAGGAAGAAAAGGAGGGAGAGGAAGAGAAGGAAGGAGGCGGCGGCAACCGATAAAAGTGGCAGAAAAAATAACATTTTTCCCACTGTCCAGTGGATTTGAGGTGATCAAAAGGAAGAAAAACGTGTATCCTTTTTTTTTTTAATTTTAATTTTTCAATACCTAGAATCCTTACATACTTTGCTTTTTCATGTAACTTTTGGGAAAAAGGGATAAGGAGATTTGGGTGGTTCAGTTGCTGGAACAGACCAACGGGATTGTGACATGATCGCTTTGAAATGCGCACGTTTTATTTCTCAACTGCTCCAAACACGATGCATTTTTTAAAAAAATTATTAATATTGTTTTTAAGAGAAACAGAACAATCTTGATGGCGATCAAAAAACGGTATGTAAGAAAAGCCAATGCGGGGGAATCCTCGATTTACGACCAAAATGGAGTTTGAAATTCTCCATTGCTAAGTGAGATGGGTGTTAAAGTGAGCTACGCCCCGTTCTGCGACCTTCTTTGCCACCGTTGTTCAGTGAATCATGGCAGTTATTAAGTTAGGAATTCGGCTAACTGTTAAGTGAATCCGGCTTCCCCACTGACTTTCAGCCGTCACAAATACAAGTCAGTTGCCAAGTGTCTTGAATTTTGATCACGTGACCGTGGGGATGCCGGAACGGTCGTTAAGTGTGAAAAACGGTCGTAAGTCACTTGTTTCAGTGCCATTGTAACTTCAAGCGGTCACTAAATGAACGGCTGTAAGTGGAGGACTGAAAAGTGACTTATGACCATTTTTCACACTTATGACCATGGTCACGTGATCAAACTTTGGACAGCTTGACAGCTGTCTCCCATTTATGACGGTCGCAGCGTCCCGGGGTCACATGATCCCCTTTGGCCACCTTCTGACAAGCAAAGTCAATGGGGGAAGCCCGATTCCCTTAACAACTGTGTTACTCTCTTAACAACCGCAGCGCTTCAGTTAACAAGGGTGGCCATAAAGGTCGCAAAATGAGGCAAAGTTCACCGAACAACCGTTTCACTTAGCAACAGAAATCTGGGGCTCAATTGTGGTCGTAAGTCAAGGACGAGCTGCATTGGCCAGAAGTTTTGGGTCCTCCTCATCACTGGAGGTTTTTAAGAAGTGACTGGACAACCACCTGTTTGAAAAGGCATACAGTCTCCTGCTTTAACAGGGGGTTGGACTAGAAGACCTCCAAGGTCCCTTCCAGCCGTATTCCGATTGAATGGGGAGACAACCGAGAAGACCTCGTAGGCCTTCGGCCTCTCTTATCTGTTCAGGGAGACCTTTAGATACTAGGTCAGGGGTCTGCAAGCTTGACTCTTTTAAGACTTCCTCAGCCAGCAAAGCTTACTCTCTTGTAATCCCTTCCTCTGCAATCTCTCCACTTTAGAATAGAATAGAATAGAATAGAATAGAATAGAATAGAATAGAATAGAATAGAATAGAATAGAATAGAATAGAATAGAATAGAATAGAATAGAATTTTATTGGCCAAGTGTGATTGGACACACAAGGAATTTGTCTTGGTGCATATGCTCTCAGTGTGCATAAAAGAAAAGATACGTTCATCAAGGTACAACATTTACAACACAATTGATGATCAATATATCAATATAAATCATAAGGATTGCCAGCAACAAGTTATAGTCATACAGTCATAAGTGGAAAGAGATTGGTGATGGGAACTATGAAACGATTAATAGTAGTGCAGATTCAGTAAATAGTCTGACAGTGTTGAGGGAATTATTTGTTTAGCAGAGTGATGGCCTTCGGGAAAAAACTGTTCTTGTGTCTAGTTGTTCTGGTGTGCAGGGCTCTATAGCGTCGTTTGAGGGTAGGAGTTGAAACAGTTTATGTCCAGGATGCGAGGGATCTGCAAATATTTTCACGGCCCTCTTCTTGATTCGTGCAGTATACAGGTCCTCAATGGAAGGCAGGTTGGTAGCAATTATTTTTTCTGCAGTTCTAATTATCCTCTGAAGTCTGTGTTTTTCTTGTTGGGTTGCAGAACCGAACCAGACAGTTATAGAGGTGCAAATGACAGACTCAATAATTCCTCTGTAGAATTGGATCAGCAGCTCCTTGGGCAGTTTGAGCTTACTGAATTGGCGCAGAAAGAACATTCTTTGTTGTCCTTTTTTAATGATGTTTTTGATGTTAGCTGTCCATTTATTTATAAGGGGCAAGAGGGGGGGGGGAAAGGCATGAGTGACTGAGGAATTCTGGGAATTGAAGTCCACAAGTCTTAAAAGAGCCAAGTTTGCAGACCCCTCTCCTAGGTGATTAGCAAGGCTCGGATCTCACGGGAAAACTCCAAGCAGGAGAAGCAAACCCACAAAGGAAGAACGGCAACGATGGCCTCGAGAGACCCATGTTGCAACTTTTCCTGAAGTTTTCCCAAGCAGGTGAGCCATGGAAGGACATCCCTCCTCCACGCGTTATCAGCTTAAATCCAGGGTGGGTTGACAGCCTAGGCTATTAATTTGCAACAGCTAATAAATTAGGCCTCGGGTTCCGTCTTCCTGTTGCAAAACAAACCAGAGGGACTCCTGCCCGTTCCAAAGCCCCTTGCCGGCAGCAGCTTAAGCTTGGGAAATCACTTACACATGCCACCGGCGTGGTCTTGAAGTCCCTGGCAAAGAGGTTGTGTTGTTTTTTTTTACTTGCAACAACACATGTGCAAAGCCACAAGGTGCAGCGCCTGGGACGGCTATCCTGTCCGCTATTCTGCCGGAGCCCTGGAAGGCGGCGGGATGGCTGCGTTCCCAGAAGGTCCGCGCAGAACATCCAGTACCTGCCATTCGCCCAGTTTCCTGCGCCGTAAATATTTCACCGCCTTACGAAAACGAGCACACGGGGTGCCGAAAGCCACTGTTTGCCCTCCGAACGTGACTGACAGGCGGGAAATATGACCGGGATTCCACAAAGGCAGATTAGGAAAAACTGCAAAGCCGCTTCCAAGCTGAGCCGTGGACGGAGCAAGCCGGGGTTTAGCGAGCCTGGGGTGAAGCCAGGCCAAGAGAGACAAAGGAGTCGAGTTCAAAGGATACGGATGGAGCTGGCTTGGAAGGTCAGGCCAACGTTTCAAAAGGGGGGGTCGAACCCCGCCCCCCCGCTCCCCCCGAGCTGCTCTTTTTTCTAAATTAGCTCCTTTGTTCCGATGGGTGTCAAGAGGAGCGAGTAGCAGAGTTGGAAGGGACCTTGGAGGTCTTCTAGTCCAGCCCCCCTGCTCAGGGCTGTCAAGATGCGACACATGCTGGCCCGGTTTAGCAAAGGAGGGGAGGAGTCCCGATACCTCAGGTGACGCTGCCGTGACGACATGAGTTTGACACCCCTGGCCTATACCGTTTCAAACAAATGGCAGTTCAATCCAGTGATGGAGCATCTACATCTTCTGGTGGCAAGCTGTTCCACTGGCTAATTGTCCTCACCGCCAGGAAATTTCTTCTTACTTCTAAGTTGCTTCCCTCCTGGATTAGTTTCCATCCGTTGTTTCTTGTCCTGCCTTCTGGGGCTTTGGAGAATAGCTTGACTCCCTCTTCTTTGGGGCAGCCCCTGAGATATTGGAAGACTGCTATCCTGTCTCCCCTGGTCCTTCTCTTCACTAGACTACCAATGCCCAGTTCCTGCAACCGTTCTTCGTATGTTTTAGCCCTCCAATCATCCCCTAATCCTCTTGGTTGCTCTTCTCTGCACTCTTTCCAGAATCTCAACATCTTTTTGACATCGTGGCAACCAAAACTGGATGCAGGATTCCTGGAAGCACGAGCAAGGAGACTCTCTCTCTCTCTCCCTCTCTCTGATCATTAAGCACAGGGGCAGAATTAATAAGACTCGTGGACTTCAACTCCCAGAATTCTGCTGGCTGGGGAATTCTGGAGTCGAAGTCCACAAGTCTTAAAAGTTGCCAAGCTTGGAGATTTCCTGGTTTAGCACAAAAATTGTCAGCTCCGCAAAAAAGTAACCACCACAACAAATAGATTGGTGTTCTTGGTTACTACAGGTAGTCCTCGACCTACGACTTCCATGGCTAAGCAAGGCGGCTAACAGAGTTATGCCTGGTTTTATGAGTTTTGCCACCGTTGCTCAAACAAATTCACTGCGGTTGTTAAATGAAACCACAGGGCCGTTAGGTGAATCCAGCTTCCAACTCCCTTAACGAATGGCTCACTTAAGAAGGGAAATTTTGCACACAGTTGTAGACTTTTTCTCTCTATCTATCCCACCGGCTCCTCCTGTCTTCTTTCACCCCAAATTTCTCCTCCCTCTTTTCTTCCCACCCTCCCGCTCTCCCCTCCATTTCTCCCTCTTAGCCCTCCCTTCCTCCTTCCTCCTCCCTTCCCTCCCTCCCTCCCTCCTTTCCTTCCTTCCCTCCCTCCCTCTTTACCTCCTTCCTTCCTCCATTCCTCCCTCCCTCCATCCTTCTTTCCCTCCCTTCTTCCTCCTTCCCTCCCTCCTTTCCTTCCTCTTTACCTCCTTCCTTCCTCTTTCCTCCCTCCCTCCCTTCCTTCCTCCTTTCCTTCCTCTTTACCTCCTTCCTTCCTCCATTTCTCCACCCTCTTTCCTTCCTCTTTCCTCCCTCCCTCTCCTTTCCATCTTCCCACATCCCTCTTTACCTCTTTCCTTCCTTCTTCCCTCCTTCCCTCTTTACTTCCTTTCTTCCTCCTTTCTTTCCTCTTTACCTCCTTCCTTCCTTTCCTCCCTTCCTCTCTCCTTCCTTCCCTCCCTCCCTCTTTACCTCCTTCCTTCCTCCATTCCTCTCTCCCTCCTTCCTTCCTTCCCTCCCTCCTTCCTTCCTTCCCTCCCTCCTTCCTTCCCTCTTTACCTCCTTCTTTCCTCCATTCCTCTCTCCCTCCTTCCTTCCTTCCCTCCCTCCTTCCTTCCCTCTTTACCTCCTTCCTTCCTCCATTCCTCTCTCCCTCCTTCCTTCCTTCCCTCCCTCCTTCCCTCCCTCCTTTCCTTCCTCTTTACCTCCTTCCTTCCTCCATTCCTCTCTCCCTCCTTCCTTCCTTCCCTCCCTCCTTCCTTCCCTCTTTACCTCCTTCCTTCCTCCATTCCTCTCTCCCTCCTTCCTTCCTTCCCTCCCTCCTTTCCTTCCTCTTTACCTCCTTCCTTCCTCCATTCCTCTCTCCCTCCTTCCTTCCCTCCCTCCTTCCTTCCCTCTTTACCTCCTTCCTTCCTCCATTCCTCTCTCCCTCCTTCCTTCCTTCCCTCCCTCCTTCCTTCCTTCCCTCCCTCCTTTCCTTCCTTTTTACCTACTTCCTTCCTTCCTCTTTCCTTCCTCCTTCCCTCTCTCTTTATCTCCTTCCTCCCTCTCCTTCCTCTTTACCTCTTTCCTTCTTTCCCCTTCCCTCCCTCCCTCCCTCCCTCTCCTTTCCTTCCTTCAAGGTTTACAAGTCGCCTTTAGCAAGAGTTTAGACCTCATTCTCCTGACCGGCCAGCAAAATTCAGAAACTCCCCCCCCCTCCCCACGCACACACATCCTACAAAGACAAGCAGTTTAAAAAGTCACAGGCCAGAGACACTATGGTAGTTTTGTGAAGATCAAATTTCTTGGTCTCGCCCCATACAAGGGGAAGGCAACAGAAAAGTTACAACAGGGAGAAACTTTCTTGAACTTGGCTGACGGTCTGAAGCCTCCACTCAACACCGAGTCGCTGAGCCAAAGAGATGAAGGGAGGGAGGGAGAGAGAGAGAGAGAGAGAGAGAGAAAGGCCATTTCTGGCCAAATCAACCACCGCCAGCTGTTTTTATGACTCTTCCGTGCTCCATTCGAGAGGGCTAATTCTACCAGGAAATGAACTGCTCTCTGAGTTTACAAAAATGGGAAGTGGCACCCGACCGTCTTCGCAAATTAGAAAATTTAGAGGCTAAGAACTCACTGGGAGAAACTGCCAAGGAGCGGATTTCGGTGGAGCATTAGGACGGAAAGAAAAGAAAAGAAAAGAAAAGAAAAGAAATCCGCTGGTGGGGAAAGTTGTTTCACAGAGGGAACAAAACTTTTAAGAAAAGTTAGAATAACAGAGCTGGGAGAGACCTTGGAGGTCATCTAGTCCAACCCTCTGCTCAAGCAGGAGACCCTATACCATTTCAGAGAGCGGGTTGCCCAGTCTCTTCTTAAAAACCTCCAGTGATGGAGCGCCCACAACATCTGGTGGCAAGTAGTTCCACTGATTAATTGTTCTCACTGTCAGCAAGTTTCTCCTCAATTCTTTGATTAGTTTCTGCCCTTTGCTTCTTGTTCTACCCTCAGGGGCTTTGGAGAATAACTTGACTCCCTCTACTTTTAGCAGCCCCCAAATATTGGGAAACTGCTACAATATCATGTCACCCCTAGTCCTTCTTTTCATTAAACTACCATAGACATAACCCAGCTCCTGCAACCGTTCTTCATATGTTTTAGCCTCCAGTCCCCTAATCATCTTTGTTGCTCTTCTCTGCACTCTTTCTAGAGTCTCAACCTCTTTTTTACATCGTGGCGACCAAAACTGAATGCAATATTCCAAGTGTGGCCTTACCAAGGCCTTATAAAGTGGTATTAACACTTCAGGTGATCTTGATTCTATCCCTCTGTTTATGCAGCCCAGAATTGTGTTGGCTTTTTTGGCAGCTGCTGCACACGGCTGGCTCATATCTAAATGGTTGTCCACTAGGACTCCAAGATCCCTCTCACAGGTACTACTATTGAGCAAGGTACCACATATACGGTACCTGTGCATTTTGGTTTTTCTTGCCTAAGGATAAAACTTTACTTTTCTCTACTGTTGTGGCTGTCGGTCGTGGTGCCTCCAGCAGCTGAATCAGAGGAGGAGGAAGAGGAGGCGTGGGAGTCGGGGCCAGCATCAAGGCAACCTGAGAGCTCCGAGGGGGAAGAAGGAATGGAGCTGGCAGAGAGAGAGAGTGTTGTGTCTCGCCCACTTTCACCGCAGCCAGGGCCTTCTTATCTGCTTCTGAACGCTGAGGAATGTCCTAGTATGCCTCCCAGCCCCAGCCCTGGCTCCATGCCCAGACAGGCTGAAGAGGAAGAAATACCTCCAGCCCCCAGCCCTGGCTCCATGCCCAGGCAAACGGAGCAACTAGACCCCTCCCCCTCCTCCACAGCATGTGAGCCTGAGGAAGGTCAATTACCAACAGCTGCCGACTGGAGTGACCCTCGCTTCAGAAGAATTGATAGGCGGAGGCAACAGAAGGAAGGGAGGGGCAGGCCTGGATAAGTGCTGAGTCATGGAGCCACACCCCATGGCCTATATAAAGGACCTGCTTTCTGGCATTCTCTGAGTCAGGCAAAGTCTAAACATATCTTGCTGAAGTCACTTTCTGGTCTCCTGCCTGCCCTGAGGACTTTGCTAGGACTTTGGCAGAGCTGCAGAGGCACGCCTGATTCGGATTTCCCTGACCCGGCCGTCAGCAGAGGAGTGGGACACGACAGAGAGGCAGAGGCCGAGCCTGGGCCATCCATCAGCCCTCAGATGGAGAGTCAACAGTCCCCAGGTCTGGAAGTGGCTGATGAGGAAGAGGAGGAACAGCTGGGTCCAGTGCTTGACGTGCGGCTACACAGAAGGCAGAGGAGAGAAGAGCAGTGGAAATCTATGTGCCGGTCCTTGGGAAGGAAGAGCCACTGCTGCTAGTGAAGCCCCACTCAAGCTCTGGGGATAAAAGGCAGGGGGCGGAGATGAATAGATGGAACAGACAACTATTCATCTCCCGGGCGGACAGATCGTTAGCCTGTGGTGAGAGAGGAACTTGTTGCCGGGGCTGCCGGCATTCCTAATAAAGGAATCTGTGAGTTAACTTCAGAGGGTTTGTCATGTTTGGGGAGTGGCTCAGAAACAGAGGTGGGTTTCATCAGATTCGGACCAGTTCTGGAGAACCGGTAGTGGAAATTTTGAGTAGTTCGGAGAACCGGTAGTATAAATTCTGACTGGCCCCAGGCCCAGCTATTCTCTGCCTCCCGAGTCCCAGCTGATTGGGAGGAAATGGGGATTTTGCAGTATCCTTCCCCTGGAGTTGGGTGGGAATGGGGATTTTGCAGTATCCTTCCCCTGGAGTTGGGAGGGAATGGGGATTTTGCAGTATCCTTCCCCTGGAGTTGGGTGGGAATGGAGTTTTTGCAGTATCCTTCCCCTGGAGTGGGGAGGGAATGGGGATTTTGCAGTATCCTTCCCCTGGAGTTGGGTGGGAATGGAAATTTTGCAGTATCCTTCCCCTGGAGTGGGGAGGGAATGGAGATTTTGCAGTATCCTTCCCCTGGAGTGGGGTGGGAATGGAGATTTTGCAGTATCCTTCCCCTGGAGTTGTGTGGGAATGGGGATTTTGCAGTATCCTTCCCCTGGAGTTGGGTGGGAATGGAGATTTTGCAGTATCCTTCCCCTGGAGTTGGGTGGGAATGGGGATTTTGCAGTATCCTTCCCCTGGAGTGGGGAGGGAATGGGGATTTTGCAGTATCCTTCCCCTGCCATGCCCAAGCCACGCCCACCAAGCCACGCCCACAGAACCGGTAGTAAAAAAAATTGAAACCCACCACTGGTCAGAACATCTAGGCTGAATTTCACTTTGTGCCCCTTTTTTTGCCCCAGAGGCCAAGTGAAAAATCACTGCGGTCATTAAGTGAATCGTGCGGTCATTAAGTGAATCTGGCTTCGCCCCATTGACTTCGCTTGTCGGAAGTTGGGAAGGTTGCAAATGACGATCACTTGACCTTGGGATACTACGACCGTCATAAGTCCAGGCTGATTGCTGAGTCCAACCCAAATTTGGGGATAGTGCCGCGGTCATAAGAGAGAGGACTGGTCCTTGACCGGACATTTTTTTTCATGGCTATGATAACTTTCACTGGTCACTAAACGAATGATCAAAAGTTGTATTTCGTTGCAACAGGTGACCTAGCTCAAGCAGAACACACACACACCCAAAATTAAAAAAAAAACAGGTAGTCCTCAACGTACAACAGTTCGTTTAGTGACCATTCAAAGTTACAACAGCACTGAAAGAAAAGGGACTTAGGACAGTTTTCCACACTTACAACCCTTGCAGCATCCCCGTGATCAAGTGATCAAAATCCAGGTGCTTGGCAACTGTCTCGCATTTATGACGGCTGCAGCATCCCCAGGGTTACGTGATTCCCTTTCGCGACCTTCGAACAAGTGAAGTCGACAAGGAAGCCGGATTCAATTAAGAACTGTGTTGCTGACTTAACGACTGCAGTGATTCACTTAACAACGGTGGCAAGGCTTGCTTTCCCCCTCGTGAAGACCATGCCAAGGTGTCCAAAGTTCAAGCCCAAGTCTTTGCAGGCTTACCGGTGTGACCAACCTTCACAGTTTTAAGCCTGGTGGACTTCAACTCCCAGAATTCCCCAGCCAGCAAAGCTTACTCTCTTGTAATCCCTTCCTCTGCAATCTCTCCACTTTAAGAGGTTAAGAGAAGAAGAAACAGATATGGCTGACTGGGGAATTCTGGGAGTTGAAGTCTGCCAGTTCTTAAAGTTGCCACGGTTGGAGACCCCTGGTCTAGATAGCCCTCCAAAGCTTAAACAGGTCCCAGGTAGGGCTGTTGTGATCCAGAAGGACTCTTTGTAGCAAGCTAGGTAAATCATTTTTCCCTCCAGACAATCACGTCCGAATGGAAACAGCTCACGGATCAGACTGTTTAACCCAGCGGTTCTCAACCTGTGGGTCGTCGAATGACGATTTGCCAGGGATCGCCTAAGACCATCGGAAATATGGGAAGTATACTTGCGAGTCGAAGAATCGCGCTCCAATGGTTGACTCCACAAGCCAGCTGCAGGCTCTTCAAATCGCTAGCCGAATTCGGCTTCAGGCGCGATGAATTAAAAAAGAGAGAAATCGTTGCTCTGATGTCTCCCTCTCAAGCCAGCTGCAATCACTCCCAATCGCTAGCCTAATCTGGCTTCAGGTATGATAAACTTAATAGGGGAGGAGTCTCCGCTTTAATGCCTCCGTCCTCAAGGCAATCGCAAGCAGTTCAGATCGCTAGCCAATACAGCTTCAGGTGCGATAAATTCAAAACGAAAATAATTTTATGGTTGGGGTCGCCACATCATGAGGAATTGTATTAAAGGGGTCGCCACATCGTGGAGAATTGTATTAAAGGGGTCGCAGCACTATAAAGGTTGAGAATCACTGGTTTAACCGCTGCCGTGGACTAAATTGCCGGCTAATTGAGTCATTTCACGTGCCTCTTGGACTGAGGTGGGGGGACAGAACACTACTTGGGCCTGGGTCACAACAGTAACCCCTGTTAAATACTCCATGCAAAATCTCAGTTTCCAGCATAAAGGCCTTTGAACAGAACACGGCAGCAGCTATACATGAAATCTTTACAGAGGTACCATCCTACCATCTGGGAGCGGCTTGCAAGACAGCGCATCGTCCAGATCCTTGGCAGTAGATGGATCAATGGTGAAGATGCATTCTTTCCTGTAAGAAGGGAAGAAAAACAAAGAAACCCAAAAACTTAGCCGAGCACCAAAAAGAAAAAAAAGAAAAGAAAAACCCACAAAGAAGAGATTTCTTAGTGGTCTCTCTCTCTCTATCTCAGTGTTTCCAAACTTTTCCCATTTTAAGACACGTGTAAGACTTCGACTCCCAGAATGCCCCAGACAGCCTGTGTGGACTTCCCCATGGCTGGCTGGGGAAATTCGGGGAGTTGAATAGAATAGAATTTTTTTTTAATTGGCCAAGTGTGATTGGACACACAAGGAATTTGTCTTAGGTGCATACGCTCTTAGTGTACATAAAAGAAAAGATACGTTCATCAAGAATCCTAAGGTACAACACTTAACGATAGTCATAGGCTACAAATAAGCAATCAGCAAACAATATCAATATAAATTGTAAGGATACCAGCAACAAGGCTACAGTCATAAGTGGAAGGAGATGGGTGATGGGAACGATGAGAAGATTAATAGTAGTGCAGAATTAGTAAATAGTTCGACAGTGTTGAGGGAATTATTTGTTTAGCAGAGTGATGGCGTTTGGGAAGAAACTGTTTTTGTGTCTCGTCACACAAGTCTTAAAGTTACCAGATTTGGAGACCCTTTGCCTGGTGTTATATTTAAATTTTACCGACCTAGAAATAAAGGTAGACTAGTATAGTTCTAAGTGGCTCAGGGGCTAGGACGATGAGCTAGTCGATCGAAAGGTCGGCAGCTCGGCGGTTCGAATCCCTAGTGCTGCCGGGTAACGGGGTGAGCTCCCATTATTTGTCCCAGCTTCTGCCAACCTAGCAGTTTCGAAAGCACGTAAAAATGCAAGTAGAAAAAATAGGGACCACCTTTGGTGGGAAGGTAACAGCATTCCGTGCGCCTTTGGCGTTGAGTCATGCCGGCCACATGACCACGGAGACGTCTTCGGACAGCGCTGGCTCTTCGGCTTTGAAACGGAGATGAGCACTGCCCCCTAGAGTCGGGAACGACTTAGCACATATGTGCGAGGGGAACCTTTACCTTTACCTTAGTATAGTTCTATTTCAAGCTGTTTAGCTCTCATCAGCTAGCCCGGGTGTCGGCAACGTGCGGCTCCCGAGCCACATGCGGCTCTTTCGTCCCCCTGCTGTGGCTCCCTGCCGGCTGGCTGGCCCCGTCCCTCCCAGTCACTCTTCACATGCCTTGAGAAGGTAAGGGCGAAGGCGGGGGATGGAGACTCGCTCCATATTTCAGAGCGGGAGGGAAGCGCCCCCGTACTTGCCTCTCATCTCGCGGGCGCTTCTTCCATCGCTTCTTGGTGCTGCGTGCATCTCGGTCGCTCGGGGAGACACGCACATTTCTGTCTGCCCCGAGACACAGGCCCGGCCCGGCTGCGGCCGATGCTTTGCGTCGTAATGGGCTCCAGGAGGAGAATTTAAGTCTTAAATTTTTAAATGTTCACAAGGCAAGAAAACACTGGGAGCCGCAAAACCCGGGTAGGCGTGGCTGGGGCGGGGTGTGTGTCATGTGACTGAGTGGGAGTGACAATGAGTTGGCCACGCCCAGCCAGGTTTTGTGGCTCCCGGTGTTTTCTTTTCTGCGGGGAAACGGGTCCAAATGGCTCTTTGAGTGTTTAAGGTTGCAGACCCCTAAGCTAGCCATACCCTTCTGGGATTCGAACCCAGGCCGCTTGCATTATTAGGCGGATGTATTAACCTCTAGGCCACGGGCTCTCCTCGCTTTGTCAGCTCTACCAGGGGGGAGATGATAGGCTTAGGGTTAGACCTGAAGAAGCTTCTTGGATGAGAAGCGAAACATCTTCAAAGGGAAAAACAAAGAATTCCAGTTGCCTCCTGAAAAATAAGCACCT
Source organism: Ahaetulla prasina (assembly GCF_028640845.1). Taxonomy (NCBI): domain Eukaryota; kingdom Metazoa; phylum Chordata; class Lepidosauria; order Squamata; family Colubridae; genus Ahaetulla; species Ahaetulla prasina. The sequence continues at coordinate 110,177,642 of NC_080544.1, forward strand.
TTGAGACAACCAAGATCTGGATGACTGAAAATCTCTACAGACTGTATCCAGATATGCAAGCGAAATGTTGGAGATGTAATTGTGATGATGCTACATATTTTCATGTATGGTGGACTTGTAAGAAAATTAAGTCTTTCTGGATAAGAATTTGGTGGATTATGCAGAATGTTCTGAAGAAGAAGATAAAGTTCCTACCACAATTTTTCCTTTTGGGAATAACAACAGATTGTACAGTGATTGAGACTAAATTGATTTTGAACTTAATAACAGCAGCAAGACTGTTGATTGGACAATATTGGAAGAAAAAAGAATTACCCACAATAGAAGAATGGATATTGAAAGTTTCCAATTTGGCTGAGATGGCTAAAATCTCAGCCTTCTTGAAAGACAGTACTCAAGAAAAATATCTAAATGAATGGAAGAATTGGATTGATTATATTCAAAATAGATATCAGATTAAGAAATTTCAGATTGCCTTTGAATGAAGGACGTTTTGATTTTAATGGAAGAAGTCAGGTTATGTGAGAGAGAAGGATTATAATTGTGTTAGATTTTAAAAAATTTAATGTATGACTGTTTGTTTATTGAACTATACCTTGTGTTTGCTCCGGGAAGTCGGAGGGGGGAGGGGGGTTTTGGAGGGAGGGGGGAAGGAGGGGGAGGGGGGAGGGGAGGGGAAAAAATTAATTGTTGTTGTAAAACTTTTTCAATTAAAAAAAAAAAAGAAAATCTCTACAGACTTTTAGCAACCTGCTTGTTAAGCGAATCTGGTTTCCCCATTGGTTTCGCTTGTCAGCGGGTTGCAAAAAGAGGTGACGTGACCCCAGGAACCGTCCTAAATACAAACCGAACATAAATCACATGACCATGAGGATGCTGCAACAACGGTCATAGGTGTGAGAAACGGCCTCGGGTCACTTTGTAACATTGAACAGTCACTAAACGAACTATGGTAAGATGAGAACTCCCTACGATACCTTACATTGCAGTTTCGTTAAGAGTCCTCCACAGAAGCATGTCCGAATGGAAACACCCCACGGATCAGACTGTCTAGATCAGGGGTCTCCAACGGTGGCAACTTTAAGCCTGGTGGACTTCAACTCCCAGAATTCCCCAGCCAGCTAAGCTTACTCTCTTATAATCCCTTCCTCTGCAATCTCTCCACTTTAAGAGAAAAAGAAACAGATTCAGCTGACCGGGGAATTCTGGGAGTTGAAATCTGCCAGGCTTAAAGTTGCCACGGTTGGAGACCCCTGGTCTAGAAAGCCCTACAAAGCTTAAACAGGTCCCAGGTATGGCTGTTGTGATCCAGAAGGACTCTTTGTAGCAGGCTAGGTAGATCATTTTTCCCTCCGGACGATCTCCCACTGACAATTTTAAAGAGCTGCTCCCGATATGAGAGACAGTCCGCTGGAATTTTGCTTCCATCAAAGCGGTCGTTTTTTCCAGCTGTTCCGTCTCGCCAACGCAAATGTCTTACCACCTAGCGTCTTCAATTGCAGCTTCACGCAGTTTCAAAATTAATAGGCTGGCAACAGGGAAGATTCTGCGCTGGAACTGAACACACACAGACACACACACAAAGAGAGCAGAGAGCCAAAACTCTTCAAATCGAATCAACTCGAATCGAGCTGAAAGGGACCTTGGAGGTCTTCTAGTCCAGCCCCCTGCTCAAGCAGGAGAACAACTATTTCAGATAAGTGGCTGCCTAGTTTCTTCTTAAAAACTTCCAGCGTCCACAATTTCTGAAGGCAACTTCTGTTCCACTGGTTAATTGTCCGCACTGTTAGGAAATTCCTCCTTAATCCCAGGTTGCTTCTTTCCTTGATGAGTTTCCATCCGTTGCTTCTTGTCCTGCCTTCAGGTGCTTTGGAGAATAGATCCCCCTTCTTCTTTGTCGCAGCCTCTCAAATACTGGGATACCGCTATCACATCACCCCAAGTCCTTCTCTTCATTAGACTAGCCAGACCCAAAACCTGCAGCATCTTCTTCATACGGTTTAGTCTCAGGGCCTTTGATCGCCTTAGCTGCTCTTCTTTAAACTTTTGCCAACATCTGTTTTTGTAGTAGGGTGACCAAAATTGGTTGCAGTATTCCGGCTGTGGTCTTAGTAGGGTTTTATAAAGCGGCACTAATACTTCACGTGATCTTGATTCTATGCCTCTTGCTTATAAAACCCAGGATTGTATTAGCTTTTTTTGGCTGCTGCTGTACACCGCTGGCTGATGTTTAAGTGATCGCCCACTAGGACTCCAAGGTCCCTCTCACAGTTACTACTTTCGAGCCAGGCCTCGCCTAATCTGTCTGTTGTGTCCCACTCCTCCTCTGACAACCGGGTCTGGGAAGTCTGTATCAAGCGTGGCCACGAAGCCTCTGCAGCTTTGCCCAAATTCCTGTCAGAGTTCTCAGGGCAGGCAGGAATCCAAGGTGTGACTTCAGCAACCGGATGAGACTTTGCCTGACTCAAGGAATGCCAAAAAGCAGATCCTTTATATAGGCCATGAGGTATGGCTCCATGACTCAGCACTTATCCAGGCCTGTCCCTCCCTTCCTTTTGCTGACGTCACCTCTCCATTCTCCGGAAGCGGGGATCTGTCCACTTTTCGTCTTCCTGCTCAGCTGCCGGCAATTCTAGCTCGTGGCTGGCTTCATGCTCACATGCTATAGGAGGGAGGTTTGTTTGCTCAGTCTGTCTGGGCACGGTGCCAGGGCTGGGGGCTGGAGGCATGCCAGGCCATTCTTCTTCACTATCAGTCTCTGGCTCAGATAACAGGAGATGGGAGGGGCCCGGCTGCGGAGAGGAGGGCAGGCGAGGCACAACACTGTCCTTATTCCTTTTGAGTTTTTCCTGCCTAACTGTAAAACTTTGCTTTTCTCCACATTAAAATTCGTTTTGTTGGATTGGGCCCATAGTTCCAAGTCTGTCAAGATCCATCTGGATCTTGAGCCTATCTTCTAGGCTGTTGGCTGTTCCTGGCAGTTTAGTATCATCTGCAAATGTGATGAGTTTCCCTTCGATTCCTTTATCTAAGTCGTTTGTGAAGATTTTGAAGATTACTGGGCAGCGGTGGGCTGCCAGCCAGTTGTAACAACTGGTTCGCCCAGCACCGAAAACGTTGAGCGCGTGCCCTTCCTTGCATGCGCATGGCCTTCTGTGTGTGCACGCGGCTTCAAAAACACGGCGATACAGGATGGGATAGCGCCTGAGTGAGCCCACCCCACCCGCAGGTCGCAACTACCGGTTCGTATACTGGTGCATAAACTCTCCGGGTACCAAGCTTCTGTCCCTCCAATTTCTCCCCTATAGCCCCACAAGCGCTCTCAAGGAGATCCACCCATCTCCAGGAACCGAACTCTTACTCTTCCCATTTCCCCCCCCCCTCCCACAACCCCCAGAAGTGCCTCCTCCCACCCACGCACCCCGCGAGTTCTAGCTGCATTCGCTCTGTCTCTGCACCTTCAATTTTGCAGCAAACTGGACTGTCAGGTAGGGCTGATTTCTCAAGGAGGAGGAAGGAGAAGTTGGCAGTTGGTGTGCCAAGGCAGGGACTGTCCCGTTGCCCTAGTTTCCGGATGAAAACAGTGCCAGGAACATCAGCTCCAGGTCTGGAACAGAACAACACCAGCAAAACACCAGGACGTTTTGTAGCCTCCTGTTCCTAGCGAAGCCCCAACTTTCCCCAGACAAATGGCTGTCCGGTCTCTTCGGAAAAACCTCCCAATGATGGAGACCCAACAGCTTCTGGAGGCAAGTCGATGCGAGTGAGAATCCTGACTGGAGGCACAGCAGATATTCCGCTGAGGCTTGAACATTTTTTTTTATTTGCATTTATATCCCGCCCTTCTCCGAAGACTCAGGGCGGCTTACACTGTGTCAATCAATAGTCTTCATCCATTTGTATATTATATACAAAGTCAACTTATTGCCCCCAACTATCTGGGTCCTCATTTTACCTACCTTATAAAGGATGGAAGGCTGAGTCAATCTTGGGCCTGGTGGGACTAGAACCTGCAGTAATTGCAAGCAGCTGCTGTTAATAACAGACTGTCTTACCAGTCTGAGCCACTAGAGGCCCATATTGTAAATAGTGATTAATAATAATAATAATAATAATAATAATAATAATAATAATAATAATAATAATAATAATAATATCAGAGTTGGAAGGGACCTTGGAGGTCTTCTAGTCCAACCCCCTGCCCAGGCAGGAAACCCTACACCATCTCAGTCAGATGGTTATCCAACATTTTCTTAAAAATTTCCAGTGTTGGAGCATTCACAACTTCTGAAGGCAAGTCGTTCCACTTATTAATTGTTGTAACTGTCAGGAAATTTCTCCTTAGTTCTAAGTTGCTTCTTTCCTTGACCAGTTTCCACCTATTGCTTCTTGTTCTACCCTCAGGTGCTTTGGAGAATAGCTTGACTCCCCCTTCTTTGTGGCAGCCCCTGAGATATTGGAACACAGCTATCATGTCTCCCCTAGTCCTTCTTTTTATTAAACTAGGCATACCCAGTTCCTGTAACCGTTCTTCATATGTTTTAGCCTCCAGTCCCCTAATTTCTGAAGCTTCAGAGCCCTCCCCGTGAACGCTGACCACGAAACAAAAGAAAGTTGGGTAGGGTTATCCTCCTATGGCAGGAGTGGAGCCTGAGGCTGGGAAGTAACAGCTTGGAGGAGACTGCCTCGTTGTTTGAGACTGGAACTCGGATCTAAAGTATCAGAGACCACGCTTCTCCTAACCACAGCAGAAGTCTCCTACGATTCCAGAGCCCTTTTTCAAGCGATCCCACCGTCTAGAGTAGCATTTCTCAAACTTGGGACACTTTAATATATGTGGACTTCAATTCCCAGAATTGATTAATTAATGAATTAATTAATTCCTCTTTTCCACCCTTTGTCTTTTTTCCTCCCTCCCTTTTCTTCTCCACCCTTCCTTCCTTCCTTTTCCACACTCCTTCCTTCCTTCCTCTTTTTTCCTCCCTCCCTCCCTTCTTCTTTCTTCTCCACCCTTCCTTCCATCTTTTCCACACTCCTTCCTTCCTTCTTTTCCACCCTTCCTTTGTCTTTTTCCCTACCTCCCTTCTTCTTTCTTCTCCACCCTTCCTTCCTTTTCCACTCCTTCCTTCCTCTTTTTTCCCTCCCTCCCTTCTTCCTTCTTCTCCACCCTTCCCTCCTTCTTTTCCACACTTCTTCCTTCCTTCCCTTCCTCTTTTTCCCTCCCTCCCTCTGTCTCGCCCTTCCTTCCTTCCTTCCTTCCTTCCTTCCTTCCTTCCTTCCATCCATCCATCCAATCATCCATCCATTCATTCCCCAGCTGGGAAATGGTCTCTTCCCAAAATCCCCAAAGCTTCAACCAAAAACTGTCTACTGTTGACCTCACTCCATTCCTAAGAGGTCTGTAAGGGGCTTGCATAAGAGCACCAGCGTGCCTACCGTTCCTGTCCTAATGTTCCCTTTGGTTGTATCCAATTCGTATGGTTATTTCATGCTTATGCTTATATATACTGTTGTGACAAACAAACAAACAAACAAATTAATTAATTAATTAATTAATTAATTAATTCTGGGCATAGAAGTCCAGAAGTCTTAAAGTCCCCAAGGTTATATCTCCCTGGCCTACCCCATCTGACAGGTTTTCAGTAGCCTAGTGGCTGGCTGGGGAATTCTGGGAGTTGAAGTCCACCCATCTTCAAATAGCCAAGGGTGAGCAACGCTGGCCTAGGCCAGGGGTCTCCAAGCTTGGTCCCTTGAAGACTTGTGGATTTCAACTCCCAGAGTTCCTCAGCCAGCAACGCTTACTCTCTTGTAATCCCTTCCTCTGCAATCTCTTCACTTTATAAGGGGCAAGAGGGGGAAAAAAGGCATGAGTGACTGAGGAATTCTGGGAGTTGAAGTCCGCAAGTCTTAAAGGGACCAAGCTTGGAGACCCCTGGCCTAGAGGTATCTCAAATTAGGGTGGGGAGGGGGGAAAAATCACCTCCGAGCCACGGGGAGGGGGGGGAGGAATCTCCTTAAAGATTCTCATTTATAAAAGCCACAGTTAATTAACTCTGCCTATTGAGAAGCAGCAGGCTCATCTATCCATGAATTGAGATTTTAATCAGACTTCTCTTCGGAGTTCTCATTTGTCTCCTTCAGGCACAACCTCCCGTCTCCCAGGGAAGAGGCTCGGAGGCCGCAAAGAGGGTCCGAGGGTGGCAGATAAAACACCGAAGAGGCATTTAGCTTGGACAGCCATCCATCATCCGGGCCCATCAGACTTTCTGGCTGCAAACAAAGGCTGCCTATTTTTAGCTCCCGGTTTTCTCTTCTGGCGGCTGAGAAAGTGCAGGTGGTAACTCTGCTCTCAGGAGCCCTTCGAAAAGGGAACGCTGCCTCCTGTTTAAGATTAAAAGGGAGGGAGGGAAAGAGGAAGGAAGGAAAGAGAAAGGAAGGAAGGAGGTAACAAGGAAGGAAAGGAGAGGGAGGGAGGGAGAGAGGGAAGAGGAAAGAAGGAAGGAAGGAAGGAAGGAAAGAAGGAAGGAAGGAAGAAAAGGAGAGGGAGGGAGGGAAGGGAGGGAGGGAGGGAAAGAGGAAGAAAGGAAGGAAGGAAGGAAAGGAGAGGGAGGGAGGGAGGGAAGGGAGGGGGGAAGGAGGGAAAGAGGAAGGGAGGGAGGATGTAAAGAGGAAGGCGAGAGGAAGGGGGGGAAGGGAAGGAGGAATGGAGGGAAAGAGGAAGGAAAGGAGAGGGAGGGAGGAAGGAGGAAGGAAAGGAGGGAGGAAGGAGGGAGGAGAGAGGAAGAGGAAGAAAGGAAGGAATAATACTGCACGAATCAAGAAGAGGGCCGTGAAAATATTTACAGACCCCTCGCATCCTGGACATAAACTGTTTCAACTCCTACCCTCAAAACGACGCTATAGAGCACTGCACACCAGAACAACTAGACGCAAGAACAGTTTTTCCCCGAAGGCCATCACTCTGCTAAACCAATAATTCCCTCAACACTGTCAAACTATTTACTGAATCTGCACTACTATTAATCTTCTCATCGTTCCCATCACCAATCTCTTTCCACTTATGACTGTATGACTGTAACTTTGTTGCTGGCAATCCTTACGATTTATATATTGATATTGATAGTTTCCTGATTGCTTATTTGTCCCCTATGACTATCATTAAGTGTTGTATCTTAGAATTCTTGATGAACGTATCTTTTCTTTTATGTACACTGAGAGCATATGCATCGAAGACAAATTCCTTGTGTGTCCAATCACACTTGGCCAATAAAAAATTCTATTCTATTCTATTCTATCTTGTGCCCACATATGCCCACACCCATAATCCAATGCCCCCCTGAGCATGCACGTGCAACGCCACGTCCCCCTACCCGCACTGCCCCGCACCCGCGCCCCGGTTTGGGCAAAGCAGGCCTCCCTGAAGCCTCTGGAGGCCAGAAACGGCCGGTTTCCAGACTTCTGGTACTTCTGGTAGGCCCGTTTTTCACACCCCCAGGCTCTGGAGGCTTTCCTGGAGCCTCCAGGAGGGTGAAAACGGACTCCCCCAGCCCTCTGGAGGCCGGAAATGGGCCGTTTCCGGACTTCTGGGAGGCCCGTTTTCCTAAGGTGACCAACTTTAGGGAGAAGTTTTGTAACTTCTGTCCTCTCTCGAAAAGTGTCCTCCTACATGTCCTCTTTTTCGATATTTGAAGACTAATCTGTAAATCTCCGTATTCGATCGATGCCAATCTGATCCGTTGCGTGTGTTGTGACGTATTTGTATTCGACATGACGATTCGTCAAGGCTCGGTACAGTGCGGCGAGGCGCAATTACGAGACGCATGCGCTCCGCACAGGAGAACTGCTTGGAGAGAGTGCGCCATGCGCAAGTGGCTTTGCTTACTTCTTACCGAAACACGACACGGCACACACGCACACATTAGACTCACTTCTTTCTCAGTGAATATTCTTTCATACCCAGGTGAGCACAATCATTCACGTTTTATTAATTCATTATCTATTTTAATAATTTCCAAATATGTATAGTTTTATTTACAAGTTTATTCGCTTATGTTGTTAAATCGGTTTTAATAATTAATTTTATTTATTCATAATGGATGCGCTTGCATCGTTCGGGTAGCTCTATATTTTATTTTAAATTTTGAATTTCATTTAGGGATGGAAAAATCAAAAAAGAGGAAATGCCATTTCAACGATAAATTGAATAAGGAATTTCCATTCCTCATATCAAAGAAGGATAACATTTGTTTTCTGCAATATTTGCAGCAGAGAATGGCCTGTTTCCAGACTTTTTCGCCATTTTTCACCCTCCCAGAGCATCCACACGAGGCCTGTACTTACCTGGCATCCAAAACGGGCCATGTGGAGACTCCTGAGAGGGGGTGGGAGGGCATGGGCGGGGCCAGCTGAAAATCAGCTGGGCGGTGGGAGGTGCGCACGCATGTGTGGTGAAGCTGACCTAGGGCGACAGCTTGTGCGCCCGCAGAGATGGCTCCGCACGCCACCTATGGCATGCGTGCCATAGGTTCGCCATCATGGATAGGTAGTCATAATAACATTCCTTTCTCAGAGAGTCAAGGACAGCTGGACGGTTGGAAATAGGAGGCATCGCCAGTTGGGATGGTGCTTTGACTAGACCACGTGATGGACATGTGGGCAGGGACTTGGACTTTCCTTTGGGTGGGGAAAACCTGGAAGCTTTCAGATTCGGGTTTCCCAGAGCTATAATATGACATTTCTAATAAAATGGAACTTTGAGGAACTTCAAGCCTTGGATTCTTCTTTGGTTGTGGGGTGTTACTTGGAACCCTGACACATGTAAAGCAAAGCTTCCTCCCCACCCGCTCTCATTCCAAGTGCTTTGCACAGAATTTGACCCTAACCAGCAAATGGAAAGGAATGGAAGTTACCTTAAATCTCTCCTCCTGGCAAATTCATCGGACGGGATGACCCACGGAAGGTTCTGGGGAAGGCACTGCAGGACGTCCGGGGAGAAATCCGAGGTGTCCACCCCATATTCTGCCAGGATACCTTCTGTTTCCGGATCAATTTCACCGGCCCGTCCGAGGCTTTGGGCCAATTGCCTGCAAAAAAAGTAAGTCAAGAGGACTTACTGACACACCTTCAACACACCTGACAGCTCCCCTGAGAGAGGAAGACAGGTTATTGCCACAGAGTCCAAAAGGAGGCTTTGATGAGTACTACAAAGCCCATGCCTCATTGTTTCACAGGTATTTCCTTACAGCAGAAACAGAATGACTGAGGGTGGGCTAAAAAACAGTGGGAGCAGAAGAGACTTCCGACTTCCTGATGGCTTCCCCATTGCGTCTCCTCCTGGGAATCTGGCAGGGAGCATCAGAATTCTTCTCTTCCTTTCGCTTCCCTTCCCCTCCCTTCCTTGTCCTACCCTGCCCTTCTCCTCTGTCTTTCTCTAATCTTCAATTCCCTTCCCTGTCCTTCCCTTCCTCTTCCTTCCTTCCTCTTTTCCCTCCCTCCCTCTGTCTTTCTCTGATCTTGATTCCCTCTCCTTCCTTCCTTCCTTCCTTCCTTCCTCCCTTCAATGTCCTACCCACCCTTCCTCTGTCTTTCTCTGATCTTGATTCCCTCTCCTTCCTTCTCTTCCCGCCTTCCTTCCTCCCTTCAATGTCCTACCCACCCTTCCTCTGTCTTTCTCTGATCTTGATTCCCTCTCCTTCCTTCTCTTCCCTGCCCTTCCTTCCTCTTCCTCTTCCCTGCCCTTCCTTCCTCTTTTCCTCCCTCCCTCCCTCCCTCTGCCTTTCTTTGATTCCCTCTCCTTCCCTGCCCTGCTCTGCCCTTCCCGGCTGGCAGATGAGTGGGTCTTGTTGGGTAGGAGAGGGAGTGAGGGATTGAGAGATTGGCTGGGAAACTGTCATGAAATGAAATGTTGAGAATGACGATGACATGACCAGCAGCCAGTAGCCCTGAAGCAGACAATGTCCCCATATTTTCATATGGGGAGAGGGAATAGCTCTGCGCGTGGGGCAGGTGAGCAAACACATAGAGCTTCATTTGTTTGAGCGGCAGGCGCGAGTGCGGCCCAGCTGCGAATAGGCCTCAACCCGATAGGTTGGGAAACCCTGCTGTAGAATCACAGGACTGGAAGGGATCTTGGGGTCCTAGTGGATAACCATTTAGATATGAGCCAGCAGTGTGCAGCAGCTGTTAAAAAAGCCAACACAGTTCTGGGCTGCATAAACAGAGGGATAGAATCAAGATCACGTGAAGTGCTAGTACCACTTTATAATGCCTTGGTAAGGCCACACTTGGAATATTGCATCCAGTTTTGGTCGCCACGATGTAAAAAAGATGTTGAGACTCTAGAAAGAGTGCAGAGAAGAGCAACAAAGATGATTAAGGGACTGGAGGATAAAACATATGAAGAACGGTTGCAGGAACTGGGTATGTCTAGTTTAACAAAAAGAAGGACTAGGGGAGACATGATAGCAGTGTTCCAATATCTCAGGGGCTGCCACAGAGAAGTGGGAGTTGGGCTGTTCTCCAGAGCACCTGAGGGTAGAACAAGAAGCAATGGGTGGAAACTGATCAAGGAAAGAAGCAACTTAGAACTAAGGAGAAATTTCCTGACAGTTAGAACAATTAATAAGTGGAACGACTTGCCTTCAGAAGTTGTGAATGCTCCAACACTGGAAATTTTTAAGAAAATGTTGGATAACCATCTGACTGAGATGGTGTAGGGTTTCCTGCCTGGGCAGGGGGTTGGACTAGAAGGCCTCCAAGGTCCCTTCCAACTCTGATGTTATGTTATGTTATTTGGCCAATCAAGAATTCTATTCTATTCTATTCTATCTTGTGCACACACATGCCCACACCCATAATCCAATGCCCCCCTGAGCATGCACGTGCAACGCCATGCCCCCCCACCCATGCTGCCCCCCACTCGCGCCCCGGTTTGGGCGAAGCAGGCCTCCCTGAAGCCTCTGGAGGCCAGAAACGGCCGGTTTCCAGACTTCTGGTACTTCTGGTAGGCCCGTTTTTTCACCCCCCCCAGGCTCTGGAGGCTTTCCTGGAGCCTCCAGGAGGGTGAAAACAGCCTCCCCCAGCCCTCTGGAGGCCGGAAATGGCCTGTTTCCGGACTTCCGGGAGGCCCGTTTTCCTAAGGTGACCAACTTTAGGGAGGACAGTCCTTTTTTTGTAACTTCTGTCCTCTCTCGAAAAGTGTCCTCCTACATGTCCTCCTTTTCGGTATTTGAAGACGAATCTGTAAATCTCCGTATTCGATCGATGCCGATCCGATCCGTTGCGTGTGAAGTGACGTATTTGTATTTGACATGACAATTCGTCAGGGCTCGGTACAGTGCAGCGAGACGCGATTACGAGACGCATGCACTCCGCACAGGAGAATTGCTTGGAGAGAGTGCGCCGCGTGCAAGAGTGCGCTTTATTTTATTTATTTATTTATTTATTTATTTATTTATTTATTTAAATTTTTATACCGCCCTTCTCCCGAAGGACTCAGGGCAGTGTACAGCCAAAGTTAAAACAATTTAAATATACAAAATTAAAATATCAATTTAAAATACATATTCAATAATGGCCAAATTAAAACTGTCAATTGACCCAACCTAAAATACCCCATATAAAATTACAAAAAGTTTAAAATTTGAAAATTTAAAAATCAAGCCAGTCCCGCTTGGATAAATAAATAGGTTTTTAATTCCCGGCAAAAGGTCCGAAGGTCAGATAATTGGCGCAAACCGGGGGGGAAGTTCGTTCCAGAGGGTAGGTGCTCCAACAGAGAAGGCCCTTCCCCTGGGGGCCGCCAGCCGGCATTGCTTGGCGGACGGCACCCTGAGAAGGCCCTCTCTGTGAGAGCGTACGGGTCGGTGGGAGGCATAAGGTAACAGCAGGCGGTCCCGTAAGTACCCGGGCCCTAAGCCATGGAGTGCTTTAAAGGTGGTAAACTTTGTTTACTTCTTACCGAAACACGACATGGCACACACGCACTAGACTCACTTCTTTCTCAGTGAACATTCATTCATACCCAGGTGAGCACAATCATTCACGTTTCATTAATTCATTATCTATTTTAATAATTTCCAAATATGTATAGTTTTATTTACAAGTTTATTTGCTTATGTTGTTGTTTCGGTTTTAATAATTAATTTTTATTTATTCATAATGGATGCGCTTGCATCGTTTGGGTAGCTCTATATTTTATTTTAAATTTTGAATTTCATTTAGGGATGGAAAAATCAAAAAAGAGGAAATGCCATTTCAACGATAAATTGAATAAGGGATTTCCATTCCTCATATCAAAGAAGGATAACATTGTTTTCTGCAATATTTGCAGCAGAGAATTTTATTTATTTATTTGTTTATATTTCTATACCGCCTTCTCCTGAAGGACTCAGGGCGGTTTACAGCCATATTAAAACAATTTTTACAAACACTAAAATGATTTAAAAAGAAATATTTAAATTTAGGCTGATTCCTTAAAACCCATTTAAAATTCCCAATTAAAACTATCAGGCCAATCCTGCACGATGAAACAGCCATGTTTTCAGCTCGTGTCTGAAAGTCCGGAGATCAGGGAGTTGGCGAATACCAGGTGGTAATTCGTTCCAGAGGGTTGGAGCCCCCACAGAGAAGGCCCTCCCCCTGGGGGCCGCCAGCCGACATTGTCTAGCCGACGGCACCCCGAGGAGGCCTACTCTGTTGGAGCGCATTGGTCGCTGGGAGGCCGTCGGTCGCAGTAGGCGGTCCCGTAAATAGCCAGTCCCATGCCATGAAGCACTTTAAAGGTGGTAACCAGTACCTTAAATTGCACCCGGAAGATCACCGGAAGCCAGTGCAGCCTACGCAGGAGTGGTGTTATATGGGAGCCTTGATTAGCTCCCTCTATCACCCGCGTGGCTGCATGGCCTGTTTCCGGACTTTTTCGCCATTTTTCACCCTCCCAGAGCTTCCGTGTGAGCCCTGTACTTACCTGGCATCCAAAATGAGCCATGTGGAGACTCCTGAGAGGAGTGGGAAGGCATGGGCGGGGCCTGCTGAAAATCAGCTGGGCGGCGGGAGGTGCGCGCACATGTGTGGTGAAGCTGACCTAGGGTGACGGCTCGTGCGCCCGCAGAGATAGCTCCGCATGCCACCTGTGGCACACATGCCATAGGTTCGCCATCATGGATATGTAGTCATAATAACATTCCTTTCTCAGAGAGTCAAGGACAGCTTGCCCTGCAGCTGGACGGTTGGAAATAGGAGGCATCGCCAGTTGGGATGGTGCTTTGACTAGACCACGTGATGGACATGTGGGCAGGGACTTGGACTTTCCTTTGGGTGGGGAAAACCTGGAAGCTTTCAGATTCGGGTTTCCCCAGAGCTGCCAATATGACATTTCTAATAAAATGGAACTTTGAGGAACTTCAAGCCTTGGATTCTTCTTTGGTTGTGGGGGTGTTACTTGGAACCCCTGACACAGCCTTAAAGCAAAGCTTCCCTCCCCCACCCGCCCCGCTCATTCCAAGTGCTTTGCACAGAATTTGACCCTAACCAGCAAATGGAAAGGAATGGAAGTTACCTTAAATCTCTCCTCCTGGCAAATTCATCGGACGGGATGACCCACGGAAGGTTCTGGGGAAGGCACTGCAGGACGTCCGGGGAGAAATCCGAGGTGTCCACCCCATATTCTGCCAGGATACCTTCTGTTTCCGGATCAATTTCACCGGCCCGTCCGAGGCTTTGGGCCAATTGCCTGCAAAAAAAGTAAGAGGACTTATTGACACATCTGACAGCTCCCCTGAGACAGGAAGACAGGTTATTGCCACAGAGTCCAAAAGGAGGCTTTGATGAGTACTACAAAGCCCATGCCTCATTGTTTCACAGGTATTTCCTTACAGCAGAAACAGAATGACTGAGGGTGGGCTAAAAAACAGTGGGAGCAGAAGAGACTTCCGACTTCCTGATGGCTTCCCCATTGCGTCTCCTCCTGGGAATCTGGCAGGGAGCATTAGAATTCTTCTCTTCCTTTCGCTTCCCTTCCCTTCCCTTCCCTTCCTTGTCCTACCCTGCCCTTCTCTTCTGTCTTTCTCTAATCTTCAATTCCCTTCCCTGTCCTTCCCTGCCCTTCCCTTCCTCTTCCCTTCTGTGTCCTTCCCTGTCCTCCCCGTCTTTCTCTGATCTTCGATTCCCTCTCCTTCCCTTCTCTTTCCCGCCCTTCCCTTCCTCCCTTCAATGTCCTACCCACCCTTCCCCTCTGTCTTTCTCTGATCTTCGATTCCCTCTCCTTCCCTTCTCTTCCCCGCCCTTCCCTTCCTCCCTTCAATGTCCTACCCACCCTTCCCCTCTGTCTTTCTTTGATCTTCGATTCCCTCTCCTTCCCTTCTCTTCCGTGCCCTTCCCTTCCTCTTCCTCTTCCCTGCTCTTCCCTTCCGTGTCCTCCTCGCCCTTCCCCTCTGCCTTTCTTTGATTCCCTCTCCTTCCCTGCCCTGCTCTGCCCTTCCCGGCTGGCAGATGAGTGGGTCTTGTTGGGTGGGAGAGGGAGTGAGGGATTGCAAGACTGGCTGGGAAACTGTCATGAAATGAAATGTTGAGAATGAAGATGACATGACCAGCAGCAGCCAGTAGCCCTGAAGCAGCCACAATGTCCCCATATTTCATATGGGGGAGAGGGGGGAATAGCTCTGCGCGTGGGGCAGGTGAGCAAACACATAGAGCTTCATTTGTTTGAGCGGCAGGCGCGAGTGCGGCCCAGCTGCGAATAGGCCTCAACCCGATAGGTTGGGAAACCCTGCTGTAGAATCACAGGACTGGAAGGGACCTTGGAGGTCTTCTAGTCCAACCCCCCCCCACCCCGCTCGAGCAGGAGATGCTATACTACCATTCCAAACCAGTGACTGTCCAGTCTCTTCTTAAAAACCTCCAGTGATTGTATCCAGATATGCAAGCAAAATGTTGGAGATGTAATTGTGATGATGCTACAATATTTTCATATTTGGTGGACTTGCAAGAATATCAAGGCTTTTTGGATAAGAATTTGGTGGATTTTACAAAATGTTTTGAAAAAGAAGATAAAAGTTCCTGCCGCATTTTTTTTTTTACTGGGAATTATCACGGACTGTACAGTAATTGAGACTAAATTGATTTTAAATCTAATAACAGCCGCAAGATTACTGACAGGACGGTATTGGAAGGAAAAATTTGCCTTACACAATGTAAGCCGCCCTGAGTCTTCGGAGAAGGGCGGGATATAAATTCAAACTAAAAAAAAAAAAAGAAGTACCTACAATAGAAGAATGGATATTGAAAGTTGCCAATTTGGCTGAGATGGCAAAAATCTCAGCCTTTTTGAAAGACAATACGCAAGAAAGATACTTAAATGAATGGAAAAAATGGATTGACTATATCCAAAATAGATATCAGACGAAGAGATATCAGACTGCCTTTGAATGATCAGGATGTATTATTTCTGATTGCTATGAGGGAGGTTAGGATTTGATGAGAAATGCAGGAGTATAACTGAGTTAGGAGGGACAAATTTTTAGTATATGTTTGTTTTATTTTTAACTATACCTTGTGTTTGTTCCGGGAAGTCGGGGAGGGGGGAAGGGGAGAGGGGTTTTTTTTTTAAGGGAGGGGGTAATGAAGCACCCACAACTTCTGGAGGGAAGCTATTCCACTTATTGTTTTCACAGTCAGCAAATTTGTCTTTATTTCTAGGTGGGTTCTCTCCTTAAATTAATTCCCATCCGTTGCTTCTTGTTCTGCCTCCAGAAGTTGTGGGTTCTTCAACACTGGAAGTTTTTATAAGAAGAGATTGGACAATCCTTTGTCTGGAATGGTAGAGGGTTTCCTGCTTGAGCAGGGGGTTGGACTAGAAGACCTCCAAGGTCCCCTCCAAGGGCCGTGGATAGCTCAGGCTGTAAGGAGCCTGTTATTAGAACACAGTAGCCTGCAATTACTGCAGGTTCAAGCCCGACCCAAGGTTGACTCAGCCTTCCATCCTTTATAAGGTAGGTAAAATGAGGACCCAGATTGTTGGGGGGGGCAATAAGTTGACTTTGTAAATATACAAATAGAATGAGACTATTGCCTTACACACTGTAAGCCGCCCTGAGTCTTCGGAGAAGGGCGGGATATAAATGTAAATTTAAAAAACAAACAAACTCTGTTCTGATTGATAGGGAGGATAGGGATAGGGATAGGGATAGGGATAGGGATAGGGATAGGGATAGGGATAGGATAGGATAGGATAGGATAGGATAGGATAGAATAATAGAGTTGGAAGGGACCTTGGAGGCTTTCCAATCCAACCCCCTGCTCAGGAAGTAGACCCTATACCATTCCAGACAAATTGTTGTCCAATCTCTTCTTAAAAACCTCCAGTGTTGAAGCACTCACAATTTCTGGAGGCAAGTAGTTCCACTGATTAATCGTCCTCACTGACAGGAAATTAATTCCAGGTTGCTTCTCTCCTTGATCAGTTTCCATCCGCTGCTTCTTGTCCTGCCTTTGGGAGCTTTGGAGTATTGGTTGCCCCCCCCCCCTCTTCTTTGGGGCAGCCCCTCAAATATTAGAAAACCGCTATCACATCCCCTCCCCCAAGTCCTTCTTTTCATTAAACTAGACATACTCGTCTAGAGTAGAAAGTTAGCAGTTTGTGGTAGCTAGTATTGCTTAGTACTGGGGTCTGCAAACTTGGCTCCTTTAAGACTTGTGGACTTCAACTCCCAGAGTTCCTCAGCCAACTTTGCCAGCTTTGCTTGCTGAGGAACTCTGGGAGTTGAAGTCCACAAGTCTTAAAAAAACCAAGTTTGCAGAGCCCTGGCTTAGTACCTCACCCCATTCCTAAGAGGTCTGTAAGGGGCGTGCATAAGAGCACAAACGTGCCTACCGTTCCTGTCCCATTGTTTCCTTTCGTTATATCCAATTAATATAGTTATTACATACTCATACTTCTATATATGCTTATATATTGTATAGTAATTTCATGCTTATGCTTATATATACTGTGTGACAAAATAAATAAATAAATAAAAATTAATAAATATACTAAGCAGAATAGGGACGCAGTGGCTCAGGGGCTAGGACGTTGAGCTTGTCGATTGAAAGGTCGGCAGCTTAGCGGTTCGAATCCCTAGTGCTGCCGTGTAACGGGGTGAGCTCCCGTTACTTGTCCCAGCTTCTGCCAACCTAGCAGTTTCGAAAGCACGTAAAAATGCAGGTAGAAAAAATAGGGACCACCTTTGGTGGGAAGGTAACAGCGTTCCGTGCGCCTTTGGCGTTGAGTCATGCCGGCCACATGACCACGGAGACGTCTTCGGACAGCGCTGGCTCTTCGGCTTTCAAACGGAGATGAGCACCGTCCCCTAGAGTCAGGAACGACTAGCACGTATGTGCGAGGGGAACCTTTACCTTTATCTTACTAAGCAGAAGAGAAGGGCAACTAGCAGCCAAGTGGATGGACTGAGTTCCCATACCGATGGGTGCCACACCTGAAGGACCAGGTTAGAGACAATATTGTCATGGAGAATATCTACCTTTGTAGCCACCACCCTGACGCCGCATAATCAATCGTAAACACAGCAACTTGCGCTAACAATAATTATGAGTCACTTGTTTAAAAAAAAAAAAAGGACATTTCTTCTATTGTTAACTTGGGGGAATGTCCCCACCATGAAGGAAGCAGCGGTGGAGCAACAGGAAATAAAGAAGGTTAAAAAAATGGAGAATTCCATTCACCCAGGGGGAGTTTTCTCGGCAGCGAACAAGCAGTGATTCACCCTGACTGCGCTGGGAGTGAAATTATACCGGGCAGGTGTCAGGTTAGATAGAGAAGTAACAAATCCCAGCTTGTTGGGACAGAGGACGTCAGCTGGACTTTTGATCCAGTTATTTCCAATCGGCCAACCGTACCCAGAGGGCACCAGGTTGGAGAAAAATGAACGAGACTGTTAGACCCACCCACCCCACCCACCCCACTTGCATTTCCTTGAGTTCTTGGTGTGACACACAATTACCGTATTTTTCAGACTATACGACGCACCTAAATTTAGAAGAGGAAAACAACAAAAATTTTGGCCCTTTTTTCGGCCTGTTTTTGAGGCTTTTTTCGGCCTGTTTTTGAGGCTCTATTCAGCCCGTTTTTAGAAGCTTTTTAGCCTGTTTTGGGGGTCTTTTTTCAGTCCATTTTCAAGGCTTTTTTCGGAAAAAACAGGCTGAAAAAAGCCTCCAAAACGGGCCAAAAAAAGCCCCCAAATCGGCCAAAAAAAAGCCCCCAAAACGGGCCAAAAAAGCCTCGAATGTGGGCTGAAAAAAGCCTCAAATACAGGCCGAAAAAAGCCTTGAAAATGAGCCGAAAAAAGCCTTGCAAACAGGCCAAAAAAACCCCTCAAAAACAGGCTGAAAAAAGCCCTGAAAATGGGCCAAAAAAAGGCCCGAAAACGGGGCGTGCGGAGGCTAAAAAATGGCCAGCGGGTGGGCAGGGCTTCAGCAATATTCAGTTTATAAGACGCATAGACATTTTCACCCCCTTTTGGGAGACAAAACAGTGTGTCTTGTAGTCCGAAAAAATACGGTACTCATCCTTCTCTGAGTCAAGATTGGGGCAAGGATGGAAAATTAGGTGTCCTCTATATCAGGGGTCTCCAACCTTGGCAACTTTAAGACTTGTGGACTTCAACTCCCAGAATCCCTCAGCCAGCTTTGCTTACTCTCTTGTAATCCCTTCCTCTGCAATCTCTCCACTTTAAGAGGTTAAGAGAAAAAGAAACAGATTCAGCTGGCTGAGGGATTCTGGGAGTTGAAATCCACAAGTCTTAAAGTTGCCAAGGTTGGAGACCCCTGCTCTATATTTCTCCTTTATTCCATGCTCCAAGTAAGGCTAGATTAGGGGGAAAGAACATTAATTTCAGAGATATCGGTGAGGGAAACATATAGGTAGTCCTCGACTTACGACCACAACCGAGCCCCAAAGTTTCCTACTGCTGAGCAAGGGAGTTGTTAAATAGGTTTGGTCCTGTTTTACGACCTTTCTTGCCACAGTTGTTAAGTGAAGCAGTGCGGTTGCTAAGCGAACCACCGCAGTTGTGAAGTTAGTAACATGGCCGTTAAGTGAATCGGGCCTCCCCGTTGTCTTTGCTTGTCAGAAGGCCGCAAAAGCGGATCACTGCAGCCGACATATGTATGAAACAGTTTCCAACTATTTGAATTTTGATCAAGTAACCATGGGGATGCTTGCAAAGATCATACGGGTGAAAAATGGCCGGAAGTCACTTTTTTCAGTTTGAACGGTCACTACAAGAAGGGTTGTAAAGAAGATCAAAAAATTGGTATAATGCAAAGGGAGGAAAATTTAATCAAGCGAATTACAAATCAGACCCAGGAGCATATAAAGAGATTGTATAATGTGTTACTGGAAATAGATTCGGAAAAGGATTTGGTAAAGGACTGTATGATAAAATGGGCACAGAATATTCAGGAACCAATAATGTTGGCAACATGGGAGAAAATCTGGGTTAGAAATGTTAAGTTCACACAAGCACAGAATCTAAGGGAAAATTTTTATAAGATGCTTTATAGATGGCACTTAGATCCCCAAAAATTATCATGTATGTATCCTGATATCCAAGCGAAATGTTGGAGATGTGACTGTGATGACGCTACATATTTTCATATTTGGTGGACTTGCAAGAAAATCAGGGCCTTTTGAATAAGAATTTGGTGGATTATTCAAAATGTCCTGAAGAAGAAGATAAAGTTCCTGCCGTAATTTTTTCTTTTGGGAATTATAACAGATTGTACACTGACCGAGATTAAATTGATTTTGAACTTAATAACAGCAGCAAGGCTATTGATTGGACAATATTGGAAGAAAAAAGAGTTACCTACAATAGAAGAATGGATATTGAAAGTTACTAACTTGGCTGAGATGGCTAAAATCTCAGCCTTTTTGAAAGACAATACACAGGAAATATATTTAATTGAATGGAAAAAATGGATTGATTATTTACAAAACAGATATCAGATTAAGAGATATCAGATTGCCTTTGAATAATTAGGATGTATTATTTTATATAATGGGGGGGGTTAGGAAATGAAAAGACTTGGATGAGGTTAATTGGATTAGAAGGGAAAATTTTATTCTATGTTTGGTTTATGTATAACAATACCTTGTGATTGACCCGGGAAGCCGGGGAGGGGGATGAAGGAGGGGGAAGGGGTTTTGGGGGAGGGGGAAAGGGGAAATGTTTTTGTTTGTTAAAACTTTTTCAATAAAAAAAAAAAGAAGGATTGTAAGTCAAGGTCTACCTGTACTCAAGAGGTGGGCTGCATGTAATTTAACAACCAGTTCGCCTAGTGCAGAACCGAAAATGTGAACGCGCAGTTTCAAACACACGGCAATTTCCTGCGCGCGGCTTCCAGCACACCTTCTCGGGCAGCCGCGGTGAGTAGAGCGGGCGAGGCACGGAAATCAGGTGGGCTGCGTGGGTGGGGCGAGTGAGCCAGAGTGTGAGATATATAAGATGGGATAGCACCGGGGCAGGTGGGCGGGCCCAGCCGGTGGTCGGAACGACCGGTTCACCTGAACTGGTCCGAACCGGCAGCAGCCCACCTTTGCCTGTACTGTGACAGTGGGAACAGTGAACCAGTGGAACTGCTCGCCACAAGAAGTTGTGAGTGCTCCAACACTGGAGGTTTTTAAGAAGAGACTGGACAGCCACTGGTCTGATATTGTATAGCGCAGTGTTGGTGAACCTTTGGCGTTCTCGCGTGCTGGCACACGTGCCAGAAATGGCACATAAAACCCTCCCATGGCGAATGAACGGCCTCACCAGCTTCTCTTCCGCGTTCCTATGTCTAAACACGTGCCGGTCAGCCGGCCATCGCGTGCGTAGGGGTGGCGGACCCCGGAAGAGCGGCGGTCCATCGTGCATGCGCAAGTCAGCACCCAAACACCCGATGAACAGCTGGCCTTCGCGCATGCGCGCAACGGCAACCCGGAAGGTCGGGTGCCGGCCTGTGCATGTGCGATGGACCGCCACTCTTCCTGGGTCCGCCGCCCCCGTGTGTGCGATGGCCAGCTGACCGGCGCACGTTTAGGCACAGGAACAAGGAGTTGGCGAGGCCACACATTCACCACAGGAGGGTTTTGCGTGCCACTTCCGGCACGCGTGCCATAGGTTCGCCGACACGGGTATAGGGTTTCCTGCTTGAGCAGGGGTTGGACTAGAAGACCTCCAAGGTCCCTTCCAGTTCTGGTTCTGCTGCTACTTATTCCCCTCTTCCCCTTCAACAGCCACATACCCAAGGGCAAAGTTGCTATCTTCCCGCCAATCCACAATGCGACAGATGAAAAGAATGCTGGAGTAGTCCTCGGGGCGCGTGGCAAAATCAGGAGGGCAGTCGGCCAAGGCCACGTAGGTGCGAGGCACTCGGTGGTCGGCCGGCGAGAACATGGCATACTTCCGGAACAACTCACTGTTGCGATCGGTCAAGAGACGGATGAAGCCCATGGCTGTCCTGGAATGCTTCTTCTCCAATATGTAGACCACCTGGAAAAGTCAAGAGGTCAACAGTTAGGGGTACTTTGCCAAACAACATTGCTTCTAATAAGGGACGATATTTGTAGCTCAGGTTTTCACCCTCCCCAGACTCCTAGAAAGGCTCTGGAGCCAGGTGAGAGAGAAAAACAGGCCTACCAGGCCATCGCGTGCCAGGAGCGGGAGGGGTGGTGACGCATGCATGCGCGGGGGAGGGGTACATAGAATTATGGGTGTGGGCATGTGCGTGCATGCCCACCCGCCCCGCCTCGCCTCCTGGCACATGATGGCAAAAAGCTTGCAATTACTGCAGATTCAAGTCCCACAAGGCCCAAGGTTGACTCAGCCTTCCATCCTTTATAAGGTAGGTAAAATGAGGATCCAGATTGTTGGGGGCAATAAAAAGTTGACTTTGTATATATATAATATACAAATGGATGAAGACTATTGCTTAACACAGTGTAAGCCGCCCTGAGTCTTCGGAGAAGGGCGGGATATAAATTCAAAAAAAAGGGGGGGGGGGGTTGGACAAGAAGACCTCCCAAGGCAAGAGGTCCCCAACCTTAACAGGAGCGAGCCACTTAAAGAAATAAGGAGAAATTTCCTGACTGTGGGAACAATTAACCAGGGGGAACTGCTCCATCGCTTTAAGAAGAGATTGGAGAGCCAATGGTCTGGAATGGATATTAGGGTCTCCTCCTTGAACAAGGGCCTCTGGTGGCTCAGCAGACTAAGTCTGTCTGTTATTAACAGCAGCTGCTTGCAATTTCTGCAGGTTCAAGTCCCACCAGGCCCAAGGTTGACTCAGCCTTCCATCCTTTATAAGGTAGGTAAAATGAGGACCCAGATTGTTGGGGGCAATTAAGTTGACTTTGTATATAATATACAAATGGATGAAGACTATTGCTTGACATAGTGTAAGCCGCCCTGAGTCTTCGGAGAAGGGCGGGATATAAATGCAAATTTTTAAAAAAATGGTTAGCCATCACTGGTATAGATTATAGGACCTATAAAATAAACAACGAAAAAGGGACACCACGAGAATACATCCAAATAACACCCTCCCCCCCCCTAATTTTGAACATATTCAAATTCCCGCCAAAAACCAGGGAGGGGAGGGCATTTTTCTATTTGTGGCTTGCCATTTTTATTTTAGTAATTTAATTGACAAAGTGACGAGTTTTTTGGGGGGGGGGAGAGAAATAATACCTTTGCAGTCTTTTGAACATTCTGCTCCGTCTCTTCCGGTTTTGTAGCGCCGACAATGCAAGTTTCCAGATCTTTTCCTAAAATAAAAAAAAAACACACAAACACATAGGATACATTCACCGCATTTGGATCAAAGTTACTCACTTCGCCTTTCCAAATGTCCCGTTTTGGCCCGCTTTAAGGGCTGGAAAGGAGCAAATTCATTATATAAAAAATTACGAACCGCGGCGTTTCCAGATTCCCTCTCTAACCAGCAACCAAGAAAAGAAATATGGTCCACTTTCATTGTGCACATCTGCACAAATCAAAATAAGCCCAAGGTTTAGAAAAAAACCTCTACACCAACCATAATAAACGTAATGGTGGAAAACATGTTTTATTTCTTAAACACAAATAAGGAGCTGGAATTTCTTGGCGCTTCCGACATCGGGGTCATTTAATTTGTTACTGTACATAAACAGTTCCCCCTCTGGAAGGCTTGGATTCATTAAAATGTTGAACTTCCTTTAGGGAACGGTCAGCAACAGCCGAAAATGCGCATTTCGCCTAGGAGCCTAAACCGCATCTTCCAGCAGTATCGTCTTGCGTGAGGTCAAAAAGTCTCGAGAGAAAACCGCATTTGGGGAAAATCCTTTTTTTTTTCTCTTTCAAGAGGCAACTGGACTTTCGGGTTTTTCTTTTTGAAGACGTTTCCCTTCTCATCCAAGAAGCTTCTTCGACACTGACCGGATGGCGGGGAAGGGAAGGATTGATACTCCTTGCAGCCAGCTGGTCATTTGGATCCTTTTTAGAGGGTCCTTGAGGCCACTTGGAAGTTTGTCTCTGTCCTCAGGGTCAGCTTCCTGGTGCAAATGGGGGGTGGAGCCTTTTGGGACCTGCTGAAAGGACTACGTTGTAGACTGGAGATAGATCAGGAGTCTCCAACCTTGGCAACTTTAAGACTTGTGGACTTCAACTCCCAGAATCCCTCAACCAGCTTTGCTTTGCTGGCTGAAGGATTCTGGGAGTTGATGTCCACAAGTCTTAAAGTTGCCAAGGTTGGAGACCCCTGAGATAGATGATGCTGTGTCTTTCCTCTTCTGTTGAGGGAGGGCTGTTCAAATTTGACATCAATGGCTCTTTTGACCCCCTCTTTCAAACCATGGTAGCTCAGGCTGGTAAGAAGCCTGCTATTAGAACACAGCAGCCTGCAATTACTGCAGGTTCAAGCCCGGCCCAAGGTTGACTCAGCCTTCCATCCTTTATAAGGTAGGTAAAATGAGGACCCAGATTGTTGGGGGGGCAATAAGTTGACTTTGTAAATATACAAATCGAATGAGACTATTGCCTTATACACTGTAAGCCGCCCTGAGTCTTCGGAGAAGGGCGGGATATAAATGTAAATAAATAAATAAATAAATTTAAAAAAAACCAAAATGTGGACTTTGCTGACTTCAAAAGAGCGGCCTTTGCCTTTTAAATGATGATGGACTGCTGAATCTAGTCCTGATGGGTTTGTTCTCCTATGTTGTGCCATGTGTTTACGAAGTGGCTGTTTTGTTTCCCCGATGGACAGATCTGCACAGGGGTCACTGCATTGTACTGCATAGACCATGTTCCTCACACGCACTACAACGCGGTGAGTCACGTGCAGATCTGTATATCTATCTATCTCTAGTCCACAACATAGGCCTTTCAACAGTTCCAAGAAGGCAATCAGTGGTGGGTTTCAAATTTTTTGTACTACCGGTTCTGTGGGTGTGGCTTGGTGCATGTGGTATTGCTTGGTGGGCGTGGCAGGAGAAGGATACTGTAAAATCTCCATTCCCACCCCACTCCAGGGGAAGGTTACTGCAAAATCCCCATTTCCTCCCAATCAGCTGGGACTCGGGAGGCAGAGAATAGATGGGGGGCGGGGCCAGTCAGAATTTTTACTACCGGTTCTCCGAACTACTCAAAATTTCCGCTCCCGGTTCTCCAGAACTGGTCCGAACCTGCTGAAATCCAACTCTGCTCCACGCCCATTTGCACCAAGTGATACTGAAGACACAGGTACACCTCCAAGTGGCCTCAACGACTCTCTAAAAGAAGGCAAATGACCAGCTGTCTACGAGGAGTGTCAATCCTTCCATCCCAGTCAGAGCTGAAGAAGCTTCTTGGATGAGAAGCAAAAGGTCTTCAGAGAAAAACCAGAAAGACCAGCCGCCTCTTTAAAAAAAAAAAAAAAAAAAAAGGACTTTTGGGAGAACCATCAACCTGGATGACTGAGAATCTCCATAGACATTTGGGGAAAATGGAAAAAGTGGTTTACAAAGCAGAACACGAAGGGAAGGACGACCTGGGTTTAGATCCAACACAGTGTAAAGAAATCAAATTTAGAAAGTCAAGTTTTGAAAATTGCACTTGGAACTTGCTCAGCCTTCCGTCCTTCTGAGGTCGGTAAAATGAGGACCCAGATTGTTGGGGGCAAATATGCTGACTCTATAAACTGCTTAGCGAGGGCTGTAAAGTAGGGGTCTCCAACCTGGGTCCCTTTAAGACTTGTGGACTTCAACTCCCAGAGTTCCTCAGCCAGCAAAGCTGGGAGTTGAAGTCCACAAGTCTTAAAGGGACCCAGGTTGGAGACCCCTGCTGTAAAGCACTGTGAAGTGCTATATAAGTGTGATTGTTATTCCTCCTTCCTTCCTTCCTTCCTCCCTCCCTCCCTCCCACCCTTCGGTGGTGACGCAGCGGTTAGAAGGCTAACTCTGCCCACAGCCAGGAGTTCAATCTTGACCA
The DNA here is from genome assembly GCF_028640845.1 of Ahaetulla prasina. Taxonomy (NCBI): domain Eukaryota; kingdom Metazoa; phylum Chordata; class Lepidosauria; order Squamata; family Colubridae; genus Ahaetulla; species Ahaetulla prasina. Next base: position 110,203,126 of record NC_080544.1, read on the forward strand.
GCTCAAGGTTGACACAGCCTTCCATCCCTCCAAGGTCAGTAAAATGAGGAGCCAGGTTGTTGGGGGCAAGAGGCTGACTCTGTAAACCGCTTAGAGACGGCTGTAATAGCACTGTGAAGTGGCATATAAGTCTAAGTGCTATTGCCCTTCCTTCCTTCCTTCCTTCCTTCCTTCCTTCCTTCCTTTCTCCCTTCTGTGGTGACACAGTGGTTAGAAGGCTAACTCTGCCCACAGCCAGGAGTTCAATCTTGACCAGCTCAAAGTTGACTCAGCCTTCCATCCCTCCGAGGTCAGTAAAATGAGGACCCAGGTTGTTGGGGGCAAGAGGCTGACTCTGTAAACCGCTTAGAGAGGGCTGTAATAGCACTGTGAAGTGGCATATAAGTCTAAGTGCTATTGCCCTTCCTTCCTTCCTTCCTTCCTTCCTTCCTTCCTTCCTTCCTTCCTTCCTTCCTTCCTTCCTTCCTTCCTTCCTTCCTTCCTTCCTTCCTTCCTTCCTTCCTTCCTCTCTCCCTTCTGTGGTGACACAGTGGTTAGAAGGCTAACTCTGCCCACAGCCAGGAGTTCAATCTTGACCAGCTCAAGGTTGACACAGCCTTCCATCCCTCCGAGGTCAGTAAAATGAGGAGCCAGGTTGTTGGGGGCAAGAGGCTGACTCTGTAAACCACTAAGTGCTGTGTTGCTTTTCCTTCCTTCCAACCTCCCTCCCCTCCCTCCCTCTCCTCCCTCCCTCCCTTCCTTCCTTCTTCCTTCCTGACTGGCTCAAGGTTGACTCAGCCTTCCATCCTTCCGAGGTCAGTAAAATGAGGAGCCAGGTTGTTGGGGAGGGCAACAACAACCTGCTAAACTGCTAAGTGCTATTGCTCTTCCTTGCTTTCTTCCAACTACCCTCCCTCCCTCCCCTCTTTCCCTCCCTCCCTCCTTGTAGTGTCGATGCAGTACTGCAGGCAAATTCTGGCCACTGTCAGGGGTTCGATCCTGACCGGCTCAGGGTTGACTCAGCCTTCCATCCTTCCGAGGTCAGTAAAATGAGGAGCCAGGTTGTTGGGGGGCAAGAGGCTGACTCTGTAAACCTCTTAAGAGAGGGCCGTAAAGCACCGAAAAGCAGCATATAAGTCTTAAATGCTAGATGGCTAGAACTATCCATTCACTGCAGCATTCCGAGTACTGAGAACTACAAAGAAGGAAGGCAGCCCCTTAGTATCCAGACAAAAGATTTTTTATTTTTTTTTGCAGAAAACAAACCTGTCCTTGGGCCAGGAAATCAGGATGTTCTCCTACTTCCAAAAAAGCTAATTGTTAAAATTAAAATTAATTAAAAAATCTTTTTAAATTTCTCTGCAACCACAGTCTCTTCCTTTATCCTTTTGTAGTTATAACTTTCACTTTCCTTTGTGTAATGCCAACGCCATTTTAAATCCACTCAGGTTGAAAGTTAGTTCAAAGGAAAGAAATAGAAATAATTTGAAATGAAATCGGGGCTGCTCAGCTGCCGTTTCAGAAGGGAATGGAAAGGGAGAGATGAGTAGAGAGAGGGAAGGAAGAAAGTAGGTAGGAAAGAGAGAGGTAGAAGAGGGGGAAAGGAGAGGAAGAAGAAAGGGGAAAGAGAGAGGGTTAGAAAGGGTGGAAGAGAAGAGTGGGGAAGGAGGAGAGGATGTAGAAAAGCGAAGGAGAAGAAGGATGAAGAAAGTAGAAGAAAGTAGAGAAGGGAGGAGGAAAGGTTGTGTTAAGGAAGGAAGTGGTAGCTGGGCAGGTCCGAATAAGTAACAAATGAAAGTTAATGACTAATGTTGAATAAGAGACTCTACATTGAATAGGTTGTTGGGAAATGGAAATAAAACTTTTTTATAAAAAAAAAAGCTAATTGTTAATGGAAGAGGTCACCCTCCATCACTCCCCCCCCTCCCAATTTAAGGAAACATTGTGGTAGATAAATATTTATTTATATATTTCATTTATTTGTATTCTCCCTTTTTTATTTTTATAAGCAGCTTGAGGTGGTGAACACACACCATACAGGTAGTCCTCGACTTACGTCATTTAGTGACCTTGCGAAGTTATAACGGCGCTGAAAAACGTGACCGATGACCGTTTTTCACACTTAACGACCGTTGCAGCATCTCCCATGGTCCCATGGTTCGTATTTACGACGGGGGTTCTGGGGTCCCGTGATCCCCTGCTGACAAGCAAAGCCAATGGGAAAGCCAGATTCACTTAACGACCGTGTTGCTAACTTAACAACGGCAGTGATTCACTTAACAATGGCAGTGGTTCACTTAACAGCTGTCGCAAGAAAGGTCCTGAAATGGGACCAAACCCATTTAACAACTGCCTTGCTTAGCAACAGAACTTTTGGCCCCAATTGTGGCCGTAAGTCGAGGACTACCTTTATGACTCCCAGAGCAATGCCTCTGAGTTAATATTCTTTTCCCCCAACCTAATGGTATTTAACAACAGAGGCAAGAAAAGTAATAAAACGGGGCAAAATTCACTTAACAAAATGTTTCACTCAGCAACATAAATTTTGGGGTCAGTTGTGGTCATAAGTCAAGGACTACCTGTACTCTCTCCTCCTCTTATTTTCCCCATAACAACCCTGTGAGGTGGATTGGGCTGAGAGTGAATGATTAGCCCAAAGCCACCCAGCCAGCTTTCATGCCTAAAGCAGGACTAGAACTCCCTTTCGCCTGGTGACTGGCCCAAGTCTCCTAGCCAGTTTTAATGCTACAGCAGGACTAGAATTCCCCATCTCCTGGTGACTGGCCCAAATTCACCCAGTCAGCTTTCATGCCCAAAGCGGGACTACAATTCCCAGTCTCCTGGTGACTATCCCAAAGTCACCCAGCCAACTTTCATGCTTAAAGTGGGACTAGAACTCCCTGTCACCTGATGATTGGCCCAAGCCTCCTAGCCAGTTTTCATGCTACAGCGGGACTAGAACTCCCAGTCTCCTGGTGATTGAGCCAAAGTCACCCAGCCAGCTTTCATGCCAAAAGCGGGACTGGAACTCCCTGTCGCCTGGTGATTGGCCCAAAGTCTCCTAGCCAGATTTCATGCCTAAAGCAGGACTGGAACTCCCTCCCTCCTAGTGATCGGCCCAAAGTCACCTTACAGTTGGCCGGAGAGCTGCGTTTATATATTTTGCACTGTCTCCATGAGAAAATAAAAGGGGAAAAAATTGACCGTGGGGCCCCTTGAACTCGCAACTCTGTTTTAAAGCGCCGTGGAGAATCATCCACATGGATGCGCGGCAGCATCGGAGACTCGGCGGTGGGGTTACAGTAGTGAGGGATACACCAAAATCAACCCTGCATGAAAAATATTTCCCCGAGCGATCGGAGTCCAATCCAACCAATATTACGGCCGACATATAGCTCAGTCTAGCCTAAACTGATGCTCTCCAGATGTGTCGAATCTTCCATTTGTGCTGGCTGGGGATGAAGGGAGTTGATCCAACACCACTGGAGGATGCGAGGTGAGGAAGGGTTAGACAAACACACTCACTGCCCGCGCGGCTAGGAGGGGCCTGATTCTTACATACAAGCGAAGAGAGTGGTGGGGTGTCTTTTTTAATCGCTGACAAAAGGGGTCTGATTTGCAAGCTTAGCTCTCGAGCTAAGAACCAGGATATCTTTAAGGCAAGGTAGATCCCATCCTGGCTTGTATGAACACCGTTCCTTAGACAGATGTTTGAACCCAACCCAGGACCCAGGATTGACCATCCACCCACCCAACCCATCCATCCATCAATGGATCCATCGATGGATCCATCCATCAATGGATCCATCCATCAATGGATCCATCCATCCATCAATGGATCCATCCATCCATCAATGGATCCATCGATGGATCCATCCATCCATCCATCCATCCATCAATGGATCCATCCATCAATGGATCCATCGATGGATCCATCGATGGATCCATCCATCTAAATTTTCTCTCTTATTTTTTTTAATTTTTTATTTTTATAAGCAGCTTGAGGTGGTGAACACACACCATACAGGTAGTCCTCGACTTACGCCATTTAGTGACCTTGCGAAGTTATAACGGCGCTGAAAAACGTGACCGATGACCGTTTTTCACACTTACGACCGTTGCAGCATCTCCCATGGTCACGTGATCAAAATTCGGATGCTTTGGCAACTGGTTCTGGGGTCACGTGATCCCCTGCTGACAAGCAAAGTCAATGGGAAAGCCAGATTCACTTAACAACCGTGTTGCTAACTTAACAATGGCAGTGATTCACTTAACAATGGCAGTGGTTCACTTAACAGCTGTCGCAAGAAAGGTCCTGAAATGGGACCAAACCCCTTTAAGAACTGCCTTGCTTAGCAGCAGAACTTTTGGCCCCAATTGTGGCCGTAAGTCGAGGACCAACTTTATGACTCCCAGAGCAATGCCTCTGAGTTAATATTCTTTTCCCCCAACCTAATGGTATTTAACAACAGAGGCAAGAAAAGTAATAAAACGGGGCAAAATTCACTTAACAAAATGTTTCACTCAGCAACATAAATTTTGGGGTCAGTTGTGGTCATAAGTCAAGGACTACCTGTACTCTCTCCTCCTCTTATTTTCCCCATAACAACCCTGTGAGGTGGATTGGGCTGAGAGTGAATGATTAGCCCAAAGCCACCCAGCCAGCTTTCATGCCTAAAGCAGGACTAGAACTCCCTTTCGCCTGGTGACTGGCCCAAGTCTCCTAGCCAGTTTTAATGCTACAGCAGGACTAGAATTCCCCATCTCCTGGTGACTGGCCCAAATTCACCCAGTCAGCTTTCATGCCCAAAGCGGGACTACAATTCCCAGTCTCCTGGTGACTATCCCAAAGTCACCCAGCCAACTTTCATGCTTAAAGTGGGACTAGAACTCCCTGTCACCTGGTGATTGGTCCAAGTCTCCTAGCCAGTTTTCATGCTACAGCGGGACTAGAACTCCCAGTCTCCTGGTGATTGAGCCAAAGTCACCCAACCAGCTTTCATGCCAAAAGCGGGACTGGAACTCCCTGTCGCCTGGTGATTGGCCCAAAGTCTCCTAGCCAGTTTTCATGCCTAAAGCAGGACTGGAACTCCCTCCCTCCTAGTGATCGGCCCAAAGTCACCTTACAGTTGGCCGGAGAGCTGCGTTTATATATTTTGCACTGTCTCCATGAGAAAATAAAAGGGGAAAAAATTGACCGTGGGGCCCCTTGAACTCGCAACTCTGTTTTAAAGCGCCGTGGAGAATCATCCACATGGATGCGCGGCAGCATCGGAGACTCGGCGGTGGGGTTACAGTAGTGAGGGATACACCAAAATCAACCCTGCATGAAAAATATTTCCCCGAGCGATCGGAGTCCAATCCAACCAATATTACGGCCGACATATAGCTCAGTCTAGCCTAAACTGATGCTCTCCAGATGTGTCGAATCTTCCATTTGTGCTGGCTGGGGATGAAGGGAGTTGATCCAACACCACTGGAGGATGCGAGGTGAGGAAGGGTTAGACAAACACACTCACTGCCCGAGCGGCTAGGAGGGGCCTGATTCTTACATACAAGCGAAGAGAGTGGTGGGGTGTCTTTTTTAATCGCTGACAAAAGGGGTCTGATTTGCAAGCTTAGCTCTGGAGCTAAGAACCAGGATATCTTTAAGGCAAGGTAGATCCCATCCTGGCTTGTATGAACACCGTTCCTTAGCCAGGTCTTGCCAGATGAAGGGACCTCTGCTTGGAGAACCTCAACGGGCCACGCAAAGGACCAGGGAGTTGGGAAGAGTTGACTCTCAAGGCCACCGACTTTGAGCCCAATTCAAACATACCAGACAGATGTTTGAACCCAACCCAGGACCCAGGATTGACCATCCACCCACCCAACCCATCCATCCATCAATGGATCCATCGATGGATCCATCCATCCATCCATCCATCCATCCATCCATCCATCTCAATATTGACTATAAGACACATCTATCTATCTATCTATCTATCTATCTATCTATCTATCTATCTATCTATCTATCTATCTATCTATCTATCTATCTATCTAAATATTGACTATAAGACACACCTAAATTTAGTAGAGGAAAACAACCCCAAAAAAAAGTTTTTTGGCCCTTTTCCAGCCTTCTTCCTGCCTGTTTTTGAGGCTTTTTTTGGCCTATTTTCTAAGCTTTTTCTGGCTCGTTTTTGAGGGTTTTTTGGGGGGGCCGTTTTCTAGGCTCTTGGGGGCTTTTGGGGTTGGCCAATTTTTGAGGCTTTTTTTGGCCTGTTTTTTTCAGGTTTTTTGACCTGTTTTTTCGGCCAGTTTGGGGGGCTTTTTTCAGCCCATTGTTGAGGCTTTTTTTGGCCTGTTTTTGAGGCTTTTTGGAAAAAACAAGCTGAAAAAAACCATAGAAAACGGGTCAAAAAAAGGATGGAAAAAGGCCTGGAAATGGGGTGTGTGGAGGCCAAGAAACGGCCGGTGGGTGGGCAGGGCTTCGGCAATATTCGGTCTATAACATGCACAGACATTTTCACCCCCTTTTGTGAGACAAAAAAGTGTGTCTTATAATCCAAAAAATATGGTAGGTATCTATTCTAACCATCCATCTAAATTTTCTCTCTTATTTTTTTTTAATTTTTTTTATTTGCATTTATATCCCGCCCTTCTCCGAAGACTCAGGGCGGCTTACACTATGTCAAGCAATAGTCTTCATCCTATTTGTATATTTATATACAAAGTCAACTTATTGCTCCCAACAATCTGGGTCCTCATTTTATCTACCTTATAAAGGATGGAAGGCTGAGTCAACCTTGGGCCTGGTGGGACTTGAACCTGCAGTAATTGCAAGCAGCTGCTGTTAATAACAGACTGTCTTACCACTCTGAGCCACAGACTCAGAAGTTTCATATAACTTAAGGCAGCAAACTTATCCAACACACCTTCTTCCTCCTGTATGCCTTACAACAACCACCCTGGGTTGGGCGGGAAGAGAGGGACTGATCTAAGATCATCCAACCAGCTTTCATGCCTAAGGCGGGGCTAGAACTCCCTGGTAATTGATCCAAACTTACCCGGTTAGCTTTCATAGGTAAGGCGGGACTAGAACTCACAAGCTCCTGGTGTTTGACCAAAACCAGTTACTCTGTCAACCTTCGTGCCCAAGATGGGACTAGAACTCACCAGCTCCTGATGATTGACCCAATCTCACCCAGCCGCCTTTGATACCTAGGATGGAACTAGAACTCCCAATCTCCTGGTAGTTCGCCCAAGGTCACCCAGACAGCTTTCATGCCTAAGGCAGAACTAGAACTCACTGTCTCCTGGTGATTGGCCCAAAGTCACCCAGCCAGCTTTCATGCTTAAGGCGGAACTAGAATTCCCTGTCTCCCATTTCTAGCCTGGTGTCTTAACCACTAGACAAAACTGTCCCTGCCTGGGCTACTTCGTTCTTTTCCTTTAAAGCTATATAGAGCAGGGGTCTCCAGCCTTTGTCCCTTTAAGACTTGTGGACTTCAACTCCCAGAGTCCCTCAGCCAGCAAAGCTGGCTGAGGAACTCTGGGAGTTGAAGTCCACAAGTCTTAAAGGGACCAAGGTTGGAGACCCTGATATAGAGCATAGAGAAGTACATCAGGCTTCCGTCTTCTTTAAAATCCCATTTTACCTCCCAACGCCTGTACTTTTTGGTTTATTTTGCAGATGCAAAAAAAAAAAAAAACATTTTAGGAATATACCTTCCTTTCTCAAAGCCATCAGCTATTAGGAAAAATTAAAATATTCTAAATTATGCAGAAGTCCTGTAATGGGTGGGTAGTGGTGGTGTAACGTTGTGATCCAACCTTTTTTTCTTTGATTGCGCCTCAGTCTGGCGCAACCCAAGCAAGCAACCCTAAATCAGGAAAACAGAAAAACGAGCCTGGCCGTCAGATCGTGAGGAGGAGAGCTCATCTCCATGTGGAAAGGAGTTGTAAAGAATCCATAGTGGAAAAAGTCAGTAAGGCCCATGAATCTAGACATAGCTGGCATGAAAATGCACAGGTACCGTATATGTGGTACCTTGCTCAATAGTAGTACCTGTGAGAGGGATCTTGGAGTCCTAGCGGACAACCATTTAGATATGAGCCAGCAGTGTGCAGCAGCTGCCAAAAAAGCCAACACAGTTCTGGGCTGCATAAACAGAGGGATAGAATCAAGATCACGTGAAGTGTTAGTGCCACTTTATAAGGCCTTGGTAAGGCCACACTTGGAATATTGCATCCAGTTTTGGTCACCACAATGTAAAAAAGATGCTGAGACTCTAGAAAGAGTGCAGAGAAGAGCAACAAAGATGATTAGGGGACTGGAGGCTAAAACATATGAAGAACGGTTGCAGGAACTGGGTACGTCTAGTGTGATGAAGCGGAGGACTAGGGTAGACATGATAGCAGTCTTCCAATATCTCAAGGGCTGCCACAAAGAAGTGGGAGTCAAGCTATTCTCCAAAGCACCTGAGGGTAGAACAAGAAGCAATGAGTGGAAACTAATCAAGGAAAGAAGCAACTTAGAACTAAGGAGAAATTTCCTGACAGTTAGAACAATTAATAAGCAGAACAACTTGCCTGCAGAAGTTGTGAATTCTCCAACACTGGAAATTTTAAAGAAAATGTTGGATAACCATCTGACTGAGATTGTGTAGGGTTTCCTGCCTGGGCAGGGGGTTGGACTAGAAGGCCTCCAAGGTCCCTTCCAACTCTGTTGTTATTATTATTATTATTATTAAATATACTTCAGAGGTGCAGCATTATCGCACCCACCTTGGTCCTAGAATGCTGACCACAGCCTGGAGCTAGAAAGCTGCAGAAACCAGGAACTGTGAGAGGGATCTTGGAGTCCTAGTGGACAACCATTTCGATATGAGCCAGCCGTGTGCAGCAGCTGCCAAAAAAGCCAATGCAGTCCCATGCGGCATAAACAGAGGGATAGAATCAAGATCACGTGAAGTGTTAGTGCCACTTTATAATGCCTTGGTAAGGCCACACTTGGAATACTGCATCCAGTTTTGGTCGCCACGATGTAAAAAAGATGTTGAGACTCTAGAAAGAGTGCAGAGAAGAGCAACAAAGATGATTAGGGGACTGGAGGCTAAAACATATGAAGAACGGTTGCAGGGACTGGGTGTGTCTAGTTTAATGAAAAGAAGGACTAGGGGAGACATGATAGCAGTGTTCCAATATCTCAGGGGCTGCCACAAAGAAGAGGGAGTCGGGCTGTTTTCCAAAGCACCTGAGGGCAGGATAAGAAGCAACGGGTGCAGGAAAAAAAATGCCGAGAAACGGAGTTGTGTGTTTTTATCGTGTGGGAAGGAAGGGGAAGAAGGAAGGCAGGAGGCCGAGAGGGACACCGAAAGGAGGTTATTGTCATTTGCCAAACCCCAGAATTAAACTAAGCTGAACCTTTTGCTGCGGTGGTTATCCTGCCACTATTCAATATTTCCACCCTGGGTAAGGCTTTGTTTGCAGTGGGAGATTTAGTGTGTTAGCTTGGGCAGGGATCAGCGCAGCTTATCTTACAGTACAAACAGCCTCCAGCAGGCATCAGACCAGCAAAATAAAATTAAAAAAAAAATAAAATAATTTTTAAAAAAGCGGGTGGTTTTTTTTTTTTTGGTTTTTTTTTCCTAAATCCCTTTTTCCTTGACCCGATTACCTGACGAAATAATTATAGCTTTGCTGAAAAGCAAAACAGGCTCCCCACCCACCCACTCCCCGGAGTCCAGAAACCCCTCCGATTTAATTCTGTGATTCCCAGCAAGTGAAAGCCAGCCTTGGGGGAGGCGAGGACCCCTCTGGGACACCACCCCCCCTTGGAAGAGTTTGCAAGCTTGGGGGGGGGGGAAGGGGTGAGGAGGGGGAAGGGCTGCCTTTGAACCCACAGCCCCTGGGCTGGGTCCCACGGTTTAAAGTTCCTGAAAGTTTCGGATTCGATTAAGCGGGCGGGGTGGGGGGGCGGTGAGCATCAGAAAGGGGCCAAAGCCGCCCCCTTTCAAGGCATCGTATTAATACACTTATTAGTCATGACAATTCCAAAGAAGTTTCTATTTTATTCTTTTTTTTTTTATTTTATTTTTCCAGGCTCGCTGCGGCCCCTGTGGAAATTCATCCCGGGCTCCAAGAAAGAAAGAAAGAAAGAAAGAAAGAAAGAAAGAAAGAAAGAAAGAAGGAAGGAAGGAAGGAAGGAAGGAAGGAAGGAAGGAAGGAAAGAAAGAAAGAAAGAAAGAAAGAAAGAAAGAAAGAAAGAAAGAAAAAAAGAAAGAAAGAAGGCAATTAATGCTTCGCGATTCCCACGTGTGAGCAAATGGGGGGGCGAGTGTTTGCTGATTTATTTATTTTGAATTTGACAGGGGCTGGTGTGTGTGGAGGGGGGGGAACGGAGGGGAAATGGGCATCCTTCATCCCGGATGGAAAGGATATCAAGGAAAACCTGGGTAATCCAATAACAATACCACCTGGCAAGGAGCGGAGGCCTCGGAGATGCTTTTCCAGCCTCTTTGGGGGCTGCTCGGCCCAGGAAATTTGGGCCGAAGGGGTTTTGAGGGCATCTCGTTACTTCCCCAGATGCGATGGGAAGCCAAGAGAGGCCGGGCCGGCTCTGGAGCCCCCGAGGGGCAGCCTCAGGTCTCCTGAAGGAAGCGGGGGGGGGGGGAATTGCAGGGAAAACTTCAGAAAGCTCTTCTTAGATGAGCCAAAATAGCCTGATGGGGCTATTTTGTTCGTTGGTTAGTCTGTTTGTTTGAATCCCGCCTTTATTATTCTGAGGAAATAACTCGAGGCGGAAAACACGCACCAGAGTCTGGCTTTCTCCTCATTTGCCCACAACAACAACCCTGTGAGGCAGGTCGGGATGAGAGAGAGAGAGAGAGAGAGAGAGAGAGAGAGAGAGAGAGAGAGAGAGAGAGAGAGAGAGAGAGAGAGAGAGAGAGAGAGAGAGAGAGAGAGGGAGGGAGGGAGGGGGAGAGGAGGGAAGAAGGAGGGAGGGACTGGCTCAAAGTCATCCAGTTGGCGTTCGTGTCGAGGGTGAGACTAGAATTCACCGTCTCCTGGTGGTGGACTCAAAGTCACCCACCTGACTTTCGTCCCTAAGGCGGGACTACAGCTCACGGTCTCCTGGTGCTTAGCTTAAAGTCACCCAGCCAGCTTTCATGCCTAAGGCAGGACTAGAACTCACAGCTCCTGGTGCTTAGCTTAAAGTCACCCAGCCAGCTTTCATGCCTAAGGCGGGATTAGAACTCACAGTCTCCTGGTGCTTAGCTTAAAGTCACCCAGCCAGTTTTCATGCCTAAGGCGGGACTAGAACTCGCAGTCTCCTGGTGCTTAGCTTAAAGTCACCCAGCCAGCTTTCATGCCTAAGGCGGGACTAGAACTCACAGTCTCCTGGTGCTTAGCTTAAAGTCACCCAGCCAGCTTTCATGCCTAAGGCGGGATTAGAACTCACAGTCTCCTGGTGCTTAGCTTAGTCACCCAGCCAGCTTTCATGCCTAAGGCGGGACTAGAACTCACAGTCTCCTGGTGCTTAGCTTAAAGTCACCCAGCCAGCTTTCATGCCTAAGGCGGGACTAGAACTCGCAGTCTCCTGGTGCTTAGCTTAAAGACACCCAGCCAGCTTCCATGCCTAAGGCGGGACTAGAACTCACAGTCTCCTGATGCTTAGCTTAAAGTCACCCAGCCAGCTTTCATGCCTAAGGCGGGACTAGAACTCGCAGCTCCTGGTGCTTAGCTTAAAGTCACCCAGCCAGCTTTCATGCCTAAGGCGGGACTAGAACTCACGGTCTCCTGGTGCTTAGCTTAAAGTCACCCAGCCAGCTTTCATGCCTAAGGCGGGATTAGAACTCACAGTCTCCTGGTGCTTAGCTTAAAGTCACCCAGCCAGCTTTCATGCCTAAGGCGGGACTAGAACTCGCAGTCTCCTGGTGCTTAGCTTAAAGTCACCCAGCCAGCTTTCATGCCTAAGGCGGGACTAGAACTCACAGTCTCCTGGTGCTTAGCTTAAAGTCACCCAGCCAGCTTTCAGGCCTAAGGCGGGACTACAGCTCACGGTCTCCTGGTGCTTAGCTTAAAGTCACCCAGCCAGCTTCCATGCCTAAGGAGGGACTAGAACTCACAGTCTCCTGATTCTTAGCTTAAAGTCACCCAGCCAGCTTTCATGCCTAAGGCGGGACTAGAACTCGCAGTCTCCTGGTGCTTAGCTTAAAGACACCCAGCCAGCTTCCATGCCTAAGGCGGGACTAGAACTCACAGTCTCCTGGTGCTTCGCTTAAAGTCACCCAGCCAGCTTTCATGCCTAAGGCGGGACTAGAACTCGCAGTCTCCTGGTGCTTAGCTTAAAGTCACCCAGCCAGCTTTCATGCCTAAGGCGGGACTAGAACTCGCAGTCTCCTGGTGATTGGACCAAAGTCTCTCAGATAGTTTCCATGCCTTAAGGGAGGACCAGAACTCGCTGGTGCCTAGTGGTTGGCCCAAAGCCACCTGACTGGCTTTCCTACCTTTGGTGGGACTAGAACTCACCTCTTATGGCTTCTAGCCTGATGCTTGGCCCACTAGACCAAACTGCCTAGGGATATTTACCAACACCTAGGAATAGAGCGTGCACAAACAGGCATCCGTACAACCATACAATTGTGTCAGGGACAGTCTGGCACAATGAGGCCATCGAGGACTGGTGGTTAAGATGACTCCATCGGGACTCTTGGAGAAGTCAAGACCGATTGGACAATAGTTGAACTTCTTCTTATTTTGGGGTTTTCCAGAAAGCCTGTAGCTGGCCTCTGGAAGCAGGCTGGACCGCAAAGGCCTGAAGGGGATCCAACACAGCTCCCACGTTCAAAACCGCTCCAAGGATTTGTTAGCTGGTTTGCTAGATCTCCTTCTCCTCCCATGACCAGCAAAGGCCCGGAGAGGAGGTTGTGTAACCTAATGTTAGGGGTGACGTGATAGCAGGGTTGCAATAGCTAAGGGGCTGCCCCAAAGAAGTAGTGGGGGAAGGGGTGTCAGCCTGTTCTCCAAAGGACCAAAAGGCAGAAGAAGAAACAACAGATGGAAAGTCATCAAGGAGAGAAGCAACCTGGAATTAAGGAGGAATTTCCTGACAGTGAGAACAATGAATCCGTGGAACTGCTCGCCACCAGAAGTTGTGGCTGCTCCAACACGGGAGGTTTTTATAAGAAGAGATTGGACAAGCATTCGTCTGACATGGGATGGGATTCCTCTTGTGGTCCGCCAGCAGCCTGAGGAGCTGGCAGTGGAGTTGGACAGCGATGAAGCTGAAGAAGAAGTTCTGGAGGCTGGGGAAGGCCCGGATCAGGGTTCTGTGTTGGAGGCAGAGGTGGGGCCAGGGCCATCGGGGAGTGATGTGCAGACTCCGGAGCCTCCAGAGGCTGACAGTAGTGAGGTAGAGGAACAGGAGGAGCCTGTTCCTAGTGCACGAATGAGAAGAGCTGCCAGAAGGCAACAGCAGCTGAAGCAAAGAGGACGACTCGGGAGTAAGGCCAAGAGATGATTGGCCCCTCCCATAAGGCTTAAAACAGACCAGCAACGGCTCTTGGGCTCTTTGTCGGAAAACAATGTTGATAGCCTTGCTTCTTGTCTTGCTGCATTTATTACTTGTCGGCGTCTTCTGCTTTTGAACTTTTGCCAAGAAAGGCCTTTGGCAGTTTGCCTAATTAGACCGAGGTTGGTGATAAGACTGAAGAATTACGTTATGAAAAATTTGCTTTGATTTAGTTTGGACTATGCTGAGAATGAGTTTAGTTCTCAGCTGTTCTAATAAAGTCTGTTTATTTTTGAACTGATTGTATCTAATAATACCTACTTGGGCCTAGGTCAGAACAATTCCTGCCTGAGCAGGGGGTTGGACTAGAAGACCTCCAAGGTCCCCTCTAACTCTGTTATTCTGCTTTTAAGTAATATCCACTGTTGTTTGTTTTCTTTTTTTATTTTACCTAAAACCCAGTTCGAAAACTTTACTGAAAGACAGTCAGATTGTTCATCAGTGATTACGTTTCCCAGATTTGGTGACATAGACTGATTTCCTGTCACTGCCCCTTAGACCAAAAGATGTTTCCCAAAAAAAAATATGAATCGATTATTCCCAAAGCTCGGGAAAGCACTAGCATTTTGAAACACGCCTTCCTCCTACCTGGAAATATGCACAATGATTTCCCAATTGGAAAAAAAGCTGAGGTCACCTTGCCCCAAAAACACGCACCCTAGAGATTGCAACATGGAGACTGCCACACCAAGGTTGAGAAACACAGGGTTACAGGTTGAAGCAATTCAAATCCTGTAAAACAGATCGAGTTGGCTTTGCAAAGTTTCCAAGCAAGAACAAGGGGTCGGGAAAGCAGAATCTCTTGCCTCTTGGATAGACAGAAAGTAGCTACGGGCAGGGTGGGTGGGATTCAACCGGTTCAGACCGGTTCCGGCGAACCGGATGTTAATGAACAGACTTCAGAGGATAATTAGAACTGCAGAAAAAACAATTGCTACCAACCTGCCTTCCATTGAGGACCTGTATACTGCACGAATCAAGAAGAGGGCCGTGAAAATATTTACAGACCCCTCGCATCCTGGACATAAACTGTTTCAACTCCTACCCTCAAAACGACGCTATAGAGCACTGCACACCAGAACAACTAGACACAAGAACAGTTTTTTCCCGAAGGCCATCACTCTGCTAAACAAATAATTCCCTCAACACTGTCAGACTATTTACTGAATCTGCACTACTATTAATCTTCTCATAGTTCCCATCACCAATCTCTTTCCACTTATGACTGTATGATTATAACTTGTTGCTGGCAATCCTTATGATTTATATTGATATACTGACCATCAATTGTGTTGTAAATGTCGTACCTTGATGAACGTATCTTTTCTTTTATGTACACTGAGAGCATCTGCACCAAGACAAATTCCTTGTGTGTCCAATCACACTTGGCCAATAAAAAATCTATTCTATAAATTCTATTCTAATTTTAATCGGGTTCGCCATATCAGTAGTTGCAAGGATTGGCTAACCCTGCCCGCCCCGCCCCTCCCAGGAATCTCCATGCAACCTGTTTTGGATGCCAGGTAAATGCAGGGCCCATGCAGAGGCTCTGGGAGGGCGAAAAACGGGCCTACCGGAAGTACTGGAAGTCCGGAAACGGGCCCGTTTCCAGCCTCCGGAGCCTGGAGGAGGCTGTTTTCGCCCCCCCAGAAGCTCGAGGAAAGCCTTCGGAGCCTGGGGAGGGTGAAAACGCCCCCCCACCATAGTGCAGGAAGCTAAGCCATGCCCACCCAGCAACCAGACACCAAACTGGTTGCTAAACTTTTTCAATCCCACCTCCGGCTACGGAGGATGATTAAAAACAGGTGCCAGGTGTGAAATGCTCACCTTTTTCACCAGCCCCCACGGACAGCTTCTGCTCAGTTCCCTTGTGTGCTCTTATCGGCTTCGGTTCTCTTGCCTGCTCTTCTTGGCTTCTCTCATCCAATTGAGCCTCCGTCATGGCATCTGGGCCGCTGGCACCCGCTTTGCCCGGACTGGGAAGGACCGAAGCGCCTGGTGAACGCGAAGGGTCCTCTGAGCTTGGAGGGGCTTCGGTTTCTTGCTCACAGGCGTCTGGTTTGTTTACCTGGAGTGGAAGAAAAGGAGAAATGGTGCATTTGGAGTTGTGAGGGCAGAAATAATAAAATGAAATGAAATGAAATGAAATGAAATAAAATAAAATAAAATAAAATAATAAAATAAAAATAAAATAAAATAATAAAATAAAATAAAGTAAAATAATAAAATAAAGTAAAATAAAATAAAATAATAAAGTAAAATAAAACATAAAATAAGATAAAATAAGATAAAAATATACATACATTTATAAAAAGTTTTCCTGTCCAGAGATGGAATGGGATGGGATCCCTTCCTGCATTGATCTAGTTAACATAACATAATAACAGAGTTGGAAGGGACCTTGGAGGTCTTCTAGTCCAACCCCCTGCCCAGGCAGGAAACCCTACACCAGTTGGGTCATGAAATGTTGGCAAGAAAACCACCAAGCTCAGAGAGCACCAAAGACCTCACAGTCCTTTTCCTCCTCCTCTTCCTCCTGCGCCCCCTCCCCCGCTTCTACTCCACTCCTCCCTATTCCCTTCTAGCACTGATAATGTTCCCTAGTCAGGTACTCAAAATGTCTGCAACCAAACAAACAAAGATCAGAGAGCACCAAGGACCCCTCATTTCAACCCTAAACTACAAATATTCTCTTCTGTCCGGGAGTTTGGTCCATCTAAACATTGCACTCTACAAGGGAGGCCCGTCATGGAGAAGCAGACCGGACTCAATTTATTCTCAAAGCAACAAAATTTCACTCGGTGAGCAGAAGCTATCATTGGAAATCAATCAAACATGCAGTTTAGGACTCAGAGGGAATTCAAAGACCCAAATTCTCTGAAGAATAGAGTAGGGTACAGTAAAGTAGAGTAGAGTAGAAATAAAACATAGAGTAGAATAGAGTAGAGTAAAGTAGAGTAGAGTAGGAATAAAATGTAGAGTAGAGTAGAATAGGAATAAAACATAGAGTAAAGTAGGAATAAAATGTAGAGTAGAGTAGGAATAAAAGATAGAGCAGCGTAAAAATAAAACATAGAGTAGAGTAGGAATAAAACATAGAGTAGCGTAAGAATAAAACATAGAATAGAGTAGAGTAGGAATAAAACAGAGTAGAGTAGAGTAGGAATAAAACATAGAGTAGAGTAGGAATAAAATGTAGAGTAGAGTAGGAATAAAATGTAGAGTAGAGTAGGAATAAAACATAGAGTAGCGTAAAAATAAAACAGAGTAGAGTAGGAATAAAACATAGAGTAGCGTAAGAATAAAACATAGAGTAGAGTAGGAATAAAACAGAGTAGAGTAGAGTAGGAATAAAATGTAGAGTAGACTAGAATAGAATAGAGTAGGAATAAAACATAGAGTAAAATAGAGTAGGAATAAAACGTAGAGTAGAGTAGGAATAAAATGTAGATTAGAATACAGTAGAGTAGGAATAAAATGTAGAGTAGAATAGAGTAGAGTAGGAATAAAATGTAGAGTAGAATAGAGTAGAGTAGGAATAAAATGTAGAGTAGAGTAGAGTAGGAATAAAACATAGAGTAGAATAGAGTAGAGTAGAGTAGGAATAAAACGTAGAAGAGAGTAGGAATAAAACATAGAGTAGAGTGAGTAGAGTAGGAATAAAATGTAGAGTAGACTAGAATAGAATAGAGTAGGAATAAAACATAGAGTAAAATAGAGTAGGAATAAAACGTAGAGTAGAGTAGGAATAAAATGTAGATTAGAATACAGTAGAGTAGGAATAAAATGTAGAGTAGAATAGAGTAGAGTAGAATAAAATGTAGAGTGGAATAGAATAGAGTAGAGTAGAGTGGATTAAAATGTAGAGTAGAGTAGAGTAGGAATAAAACATAGAGTAGAATAGAGTAGAGTAGAGTAGGAATAAAACGTAGAAGAGAGTAGGAATAAAATATAGAGTAGAATAGAGTAGAGTAGGAATAAAATGTAGAGTAAAATAGAATAGAATAGAGTAGGAATAAAACATAGAGTAGAATAGAGTAGGAATAAAATGTAGAGTAGAGTAGGAATAAAATATAGACTAGAGTAGAGTAGGAATAAAATATAGAATAGAATAGAGTAGAGTAGGAATAAAATGTAGAGTAGAGTAGGGTAGGGTAGGATAGGGTAGGGTAGGAGTGTGGAGTGGAGTGGAGTGGAGTGGAGTGGAGTGGAGTGGAGTGGAGTGGAGTGGAGTGGAATAGAATAGAATAGAATAGAATAGAATAGAATAGAATAGAATAGAATAGAATAGAATAGAATAGAATAGAATAGAATAGAATAAAAAATAGAACAGAACAGAACAGAATTCCTTATTGGCCAGGTGTGATTGGACAGACAAGGAATTATACAAGGAATCCTGTATATGATGGGGAGGGGGGGGAATTGCAGGGGCCTAATTGTATAAGGGGGGGGGGGCGGGAAGACAGCCTGGCAATCCTGCGGAGCTATTTCCTCTTTAGGACAACCAAACAAAACCTTTCAAAGGCAGCCGGGCAAAGCAACCACCACAGGGCCAATGCAGCCGCCTTCTTCGAGTCACTCGGCGCTAAGAAGAGAGTTATGCAAGGGCCCTGCTGCCTTCCTCCTTTTGGTCAGGATTACGACCGAGCAATTCTTGGAACTCCAACGGGCAGTTTGAAATCGCTTTCAAAGTCCAGAGGGCCTTGCCAGGATTTGGCAGAAAATTCCCCATCTCCTGTGCAACGAGCTGCTGAAACGGAGGGGGGGGGGGTTCCATCTTTTTACGGCCTCTTTCCATTCCCTTCCCTTGAGTAATTATTCTATGCTGTCATCTGCTATTCCTTCAACATTGGCAGCTTTAGGATGTGTGGACTTCAGCACCCGGAACGCTGCAGTGAACGGATAGCTCGAGAAACAGCACTTAAGACTTATATATTCAGCACTTAAGACTTAGATATATTATATATATTCATTATATATATTTATATATATTATATATATTCAGCACTTAAGACTTATATATTCAGCACTTAAGACTTAGATATATTATATATATTCATTATATATATTTATATATATTATATATATTAAGCACTTAAGACTTATATACACAGGGCTTTACGGCCCTCTCTGAGCAGTTTGCAGAGTCAGTCACTTGCCCCCCAGCAATCTGGGTCCTCATTTTACCCACCTCGGAAGGATGGAAGGCTGAGTCAACCTTCAGCTGGTCAGGATCGAACTCCTGACAGTGGGCAGAGTTTGTCTGCAGTACAGCATTCTAACCACTTTGCCACCACAGGAGGGAGGGAGGGAAGGAAAGAAGGAAAGAAGGAAGGAAGGAAGATAGGTGGAGGGAGGGAGGGAGGGAGGGAGGGAGGGAGGGAGGAAGGAAGGAAGGAAGGAAGGAAGGAAGGAAGGAAGGAAGGAAGGAAGGAAGGAAGGAAGGAAGGAAGGAATAGCACTTAGACTTATATCCCGCTTCACAGGGCTTTACAGCCCTCTCCAAGCGGTTTACAGAGTCAGCCTCTTGCCGCCAACAATCTGGGTCCTCATTTTACCCACCTCGGAAGGCTAGAAGGCTGAGTCAACCTTCAGCTGGTCAGGATCGAACTCCTGACAGTGGGCAGAATTTGCCTGCAGTACAGCATTCTAACCACTTTGCCACCACAGGAGGGAGGGAGGGAGGGAGGGAGGGAAGGAAGGAAGGAAGGAAGGAAGGAAGGAAGGAAGGAAGGAAGGAAAATAGGTGGAAGGAGGGAGGGAGGAAGGAAGGAAGGAAGGAAGGAAGGAAGGAAGGAAGGAAGGAAGGAAGGAAGGAAGGAAGGAAGGAAGGAAGGAAAATAGGTGGAAGGAGGGAGGGAGGGAGGGAGGAAAGAAGGAAGGAAGGAAGGAAGGAAGGGAAGGAAGGAAAATACACTTAGATTTACCTACCACTTCACAATGCTTTACGACCCTCTCTGAGCAGTTTGAAGTGTCAGCTTACTGCCCCCTCCCCCAACCATCTGGCTCCTCATTTTACCGACCTTGGAAGGACAGAAGGCTGAATCAACCTTGAGCCGGTCAGGATCGAACTCCTGGCTGTGGGTAGAGTTAGCCTGCAATACTGCATTCTAACCACTGCGTCACCAGAGAAGGAAAGGAAGGAAGGAAGGAAGAAAGGAAGGAAGGAAGGAAGGAAGGAAGGAAGGAAGGAAGGAAGGAAGGAAGGAAGGAAGGAAGGAAGGAAGGAAGGAAAATAGAGACAGAAGAAGGGGAGGGAGGAAGGAGAAGAAGGGAGTCAGGGAAGAAGGAAGGAAGGAAGGAAGGAAGGAAGGAAGGAAGGAAGGAAGGAAGGAAGGAAGGAAGAAGAGCAATCGCACTTAGACTTATGTACCACTTCGGAATGCTGTACAGCCCTCTCTAAGCGATTTAGAGAGTCAGCATATTTGCCCCCAACAATCTGGCTCTTCGTTTTACCGACGTTGGAAGGACAGAAGGCCGAGTCAACCTTGAGCTAGTCAGAATCACCCCTTTACAAAAAAGATGTGGAGACCCTCGTCTAGAAAGAGTGCAGAGAAGAGCAACAAAGAGGATTAGGGGATGATTGGAAGCTAAAACATATGAAGAACGGTTGCAGGAACTGGGTATGTCTAGTTTAATAAAAAGGAGGACTAGGGGAGACATGATAGCACTGTTCCAATATCTCAGGGGTTGCCACAAAGAAGAGGGAGTCGGGCTGTTCTCCAAAGCACCTGAGGGTAGAACAAGAAGCAATGGGTGGAAACTGGTCAAGGAGAGAAGCAACCTAGAACTAAGGAGGAATTTCCTGACAGTGAGAACAATTACTCAATAGAAGGGGTTTCTTTCAAAAGTTGTGGGTGCTCCATCACGGGAGGTGCTTAAAAAGAGACTGGACAGCCAGAATAGAATAGAATAGAATAGAATAGAATAGAATAGAATAGAATAGAATAGAATAGAATAGAATAGAATAGAATAGAATAGAATAGAATTTTTATTGGCCAAGTGTGATTGGACACACAAGGAATTTGTCTTGGTGCAGATGCTCTCAGTGTACATAAAAGAAATAGAATAGAATGGAATGGAATGGAATGGAATGGAATGGAATAGAATAGAATAGAATAGAATAGAATAGAATAGAATAGAATAGAATAGAATAGAATAGAATAGAATAGAATTTTTATTGGCCAAGTGTGATTGGACACACAAGGAATTTATCTTGGTGCAGATGCTCTCAGTGTACATAAAAGAAAAGATACATTCATCAAGGTACAACATTTACAACACAATTGATGGTCAATATATCAATATAAATCATAAGGATTGCCAGCAACAAGTTATAGTCATACTATAAGTAGAAAGAGATAAGTGGAAAGAGATTGGTGATGAAAGAGATTGGTACAGGGTCTCCTGCTTGACCAGGGGGCTGGACTAGAAGACCTCCAAGGCCCCTTCCAACTCTGTTATTCTATCCTTGTATCTCCGTCCACATAAGAGAACTCGTGTTCTTCCATTGATGGTTTCAGTCTCGCTCTTCGCCTTTTTGTCTTGTTCTATTTCTATTATTAGGGCTGGCCTAATAGTTTTAACGGGGGCTTTTAAATTGAGTTTAATTTAAGTTTTAGGTTTTTTTATTGAATTTTTTAGCTGTTAGCCCAATTGACTAAGTTTTTTAATAATGATCTTAATTTTTATATTCCTGTTTTATTTGGCTGTAAACCGCCCTGAGTCCTTCGGGAGAAGGGCGGTATATAAATCAAAACAATAAATAAATAAATAAATAAATAAATAAATATTTCAAATGTCCCGTTTTAAGAACAGGTCGTCCTGGACTTACAACCATTCATTTAATGACCATTCAAAGTTACAGCGGGAACTGGGGGGAAATGTGACTTAGGATCGTTTTTCAGCCTTAACGACCGTGGCAGCATCCCGTGGTCACGTGATCAGACGCTCAGCAACTGTCTCATAGTTATGACGGCGGCAGTGCCCCCCCAGGGTCACGTGATCCCCTTTTGCGACCTTCTCACAAGCCAAGTCCACAGAGAAGCTGGATTCACACTGAACCACCGGGTGACTAACTTCACAATGGCGGCGATTCACTTAACAACGGTGGCAGGAAAGGTCGTAAAACGGGGCAAAACTCATTTTAATCACCCTCTTTTTTTGCCTCTCAACGGAAACCTTGGGCTCCGTTGCGGTCGTAAGACGAGGATGACCTGTGCAAGGCAGTCCTCAGGAGGGAAAGTTCTCACCTGTGGGATGGGCGGCAGACATCCGGCCGGGCCTGAGTAAGCAGTGAGTAAGTGAGGTGGGGGTGGGAGTAGGGCTCACTCCAGCTGAAGCGGCTGGATTTTCCCAGCACCTGCACCTTGCTGGATGCGAGCCGCGCAACGGCACCTGTGCCGAAGAGGTCAATTCAATCTAACAAAATACACACTCGTCGCAAACAGGGCCCTGTTGTGTAAGTGGAATGTTATTGTGGGCTCTCTTTGTGGCACAAAGCCGGATGGAAAACACACAAAGGAAATAGTTTCTGTCCCTGGGATGTGAACAGACAACCTTCTGTATTTATTCTCAAGAGAGAAAAATAAAGCGAAGGAAGCAGAAATCAGGATTTTATTTTATTTTTAATTTCCCCTTCCTAGTGGTTTCAAAACAGGAAAAAATTAGCCCTTTTCCTCCCACTTCCCTTCGGAAACAACCCTCGGGGTGTGGTCAAGATGGCGGAATGAGCAGAGGGCGCAAAGTGGATTTGTCCTGGGGGGGCGGAAGGGCGTTCAGAGCAGGGGTCTCCCAACCTTGGCCACTT
This sequence comes from Ahaetulla prasina, assembly GCF_028640845.1. Taxonomy (NCBI): domain Eukaryota; kingdom Metazoa; phylum Chordata; class Lepidosauria; order Squamata; family Colubridae; genus Ahaetulla; species Ahaetulla prasina. The sequence goes on from NC_080544.1 coordinate 110,225,475, forward strand.
TAAGACCTGAGGACTTCAACTCCCAGAATTCCTCAGCCAGCAAAGCTGGTCTTAAAAGTGGCCAAGGTTGGGAGACCCCTGGGTTAGAGGAAGGACAGTCAATACGTTTTGAGTTGGGCCTGGAAACCCCTTCTGGACTTTTTGCTGGGAAAAGGGGGGAAAAAATGAACCTGCGATTTATAGTTTGATGGGTATGGATGACGGGTAGAGCCTGGAAAGAAGGAAATTATGTTGTAATCTTAGAGAGAAGGGCTAAAATATAAATTTAACTGCTGTTCAGAAGACCAGAAACCGAACCCTCCCCTTTCCTTTCCTGTTTTCTGTTTCCCTTCCCTTCCTTTTCCTTTCCTTCCCTCTTTCTTTTCCTTTCCTTCTTTCTTTTCCTTTCCTTCTTCCTTTTTTCCTTTATCATTAAGTGTTGTACCTTATGATTTTTGATGAAGGTATCTTTTCTTTTATGTACACTGAGAGCAGATACACCGAAGACAACTCCCTTGTGTGTCCAATCACACTTGGCCAATAAAGAATTCTATTCGATTCTTTCTCCCTTTCCCTTTTCTTCCTTTCTTTCTTCCTTTTTTTTTCCATTTTCTTTTTCCTTCCTTCCCCTCCCTTCCCTTTTTCCTTCCCTCCCATTTTTTTTCCTTCTTTTCTTTTTCCTTGCCTCCCCTTTCCTCTTTTCTATCTTCCTCTCCCCTCTTCTTCCCTCCCCTCTTCTCCGCTTCCGACATGCACGGTCAATAGGGGGCAGCCAAATTCAGTGAACAGCTCCCTGATTCACTCAGTAAGTGCAGTGACGGTCTTAACTGTGTTAAAAAAATATATTGCAAAATGGGTCAAAAACTCACTGAACAACTTGCCTTGCTTAGCAACACAACAGTTGTGGCCGTCAAGTCAAGGATTACTTGTAACTGGACGGAGACCAGGATTCAAGCTCATTGAGTGAATTGGCCCTGGCCTACCTCACAAGTTTGTTGTTCTGGAGATAAAGAAGAGAGTCGCCCACGGCCTTGAGACCGCGCCCTGTTCTTCAGCAACAGCTGGGAAGTACCGCAGATGCCCACAAAGAAATAGGATATCTTGCTAAATCAATCCCAGCGTTGGGATTGTTGAGGTTCAAAGGTTCATAAAGTCAGCAGTGAAAATAGCTTGCAGAAAAATCAGATTAATCTGGGATCCATTATCCTCCCCAGAGGATAATTTGTTATGCTGGAAGGAGCAGAGAAGTGCAAAAGTTATTATAAATATAGGAGACAGAAGGGGGGACTTGGCTGGAAGGCCCCGGCCAGCAGCCAAGATTAAGAACATTTGAAGAATTTTAACTCAAGCGACGGCGTTCCTAAGGCTGTTAGGTAGACCGCGGGAAAGGAAAATTAAAACGATTAAACGACAGAAGTGGGGGAGGCTTCAAAATGGAAGCCGCCAATCAGGAATGGGGAATCTTTTCCCCCTGACGCAGGGATGCTATTCAGCAGGTTCTGGCAGGTTCTGGAGAACCGGTGGCGGAAATTTTGAGCAGTTCGGAGAACCAGCAAATACCACCTCTGGCTGGTCCCAGAGTGGGGTAGGAATGGGGATTTTGCAGTATCTTCCCCCAGGAGTGGGGAGGGAATGGAGATTTTGCAGTATCCTTCCTCCAGGAGTGGGGAGGGAATGGAGATTTTGCAGTATCCTTCCCCCAGGAGTGGGGTGGGAATGGGGATTTGGCAATATCCTTCCCCCAGGAGTGGGAGGGGGATTTTGCAGTATGCTTCCTCCTGGAGTGGGGAGGGAATGGGGATTTTGCAGTATCCTTCCCCCAGGAGTGGGAGGGGGATTTTGCAGTATCCTTCCCCCTGGAGTGGGGAGGGAATGGTGATTTTGCAGTATCCTTCCCCCAGGAGTGGGGAGGGAATGGTGATTTTGCAGTATCCTTCCCCCAGGAGTGGGGAGGGAATGGTGATTTTGCAGTATCCTTCCCCTGGAGTGGGGAGGGAATGGGGATTTTGCAATATCCGTCCTCCAGGAGTGGGGAGGGAATGGAGATTTTGCAGTATCCTTCCCCCAGGAGTGGGGAGGGAATGGGGATTTTGCAGTATCCTTCCCCCAGGAGTGGGGAGGGAATGGAGATTTTGCAGTATCCTTCCCCCAGGAGTGGGAAGGGAATGGAGATTTTGCAATATCCTTCCCCAGGAGTGGGAGGAATGGATTTTGCAGTATCCTTCCCCCAGGAGTGGGAAGGGAATGGAGATTTTGCAATATCCTTCCCCCAGGAGTGGGGCGGGAATGGAGATTTTGCAGTATCCTTCCCCCAGGAGTGGGGAGGGAATGGGGATTTTGCAGTATCCTTCCATACCATGCCCACCAATCCACGCCCACAGAACCGGTAGTAATTTCACCACTGCCCTGATGGCTGCACAAGAAAAGATGGGACAGGTGGGAAAATGTTCTGGGTTCAACGAAGCTGCCTTCCCAACTAGAAATCTGGAGGAAAGCCAAGAATGCCAAAGAACCTCCCAGATCCCTCTCACCAACACTGACAAAACCACTAGAACTGAGAGCGAAACTCGCTCCCTACGGGAACTGATGACGTTACAAAGTTCAGTCATGAAACGTCTGCAAGGGGTCTGCAACTACCCATCTCAGAGAGCGCCAAAGACCCTTTTCAAAGGGCCAAGACATCCTAGCGTCTCTCCTCCCTGCTGCTGTGAACATCCCATAAATGTGGGGTCTTCTCTTTGAGGTTGGCTGTTTTCTTGCAGATGTTTCGTGACCCAAATAGCTAACTATATCAGTGCTGCAAGGGAGGGGGGGGGTTTGCAGAGTGAAGGAGAATGAGGAAGAGAGGGAGAGGGAGAAGGAAAAAGAGGAGGAGGAGGAGGAGGAGGAGGCCAGGAAGAAAGGGGGAACATTGGAGGAGGAGAACTGTGGGGTGCTTGGTGCTCTCTGAGCTTGGTGGTTTTCCTGCAGACATTTCATGACCCAACGAGGTAACATCATTGGTGCTAGAAGGAAGGGGGTTTGAAGAGTAGAAAAGGAGAAGGAGAAGGAGAAAAAGAAGGGGACAGAAGAGAAGGAGGACTATGGGGTCCTTGGTGCTCTCTGGGCTTGGCTGTTTTCTAGCAGACGTCTCATTATCCAAGTACGTTACGTCATCCGTTGCTAGAAAGGAGTAGACTTCACTCTCTGTTTATAGACAACTTTTTTATTATTATTTGAATTTATATCCCGCTCTTCTCCGAAAACTCAGGGCGGCTTACATTGTATTAAGCAATAGTCTTCATCCATTTGTATATTATATACAAAGTCAACTTTTATTGCCTCCCCAACAATCTGGGTCCTCATTTTACCTACCTTATAAAGGATGGAAGGCTGAGTCAACCTTGGGCCTGGTGGGACTTGAACCTGCAGTAATTGCAAGCAGCTGTGTTAATAACAGACTGCATTAGTCCGTTGAGCCACCAGAGGCCCTATATAACCCCACTATAGACAATATAACCCCACTCCCTTCTAACACTGATGATGTTACCTAGCTGGGTAACAAAACATCTAAAAGCAAAGCTCAGGGTGTCAGCAACATTGGCTGGGGAATTGAGGTCCACGCATCTTCAGGTGGCCAAATTTGAGGAACACTGTAGAGCAGGGGTCTCCAACCTTGGCAACTTCAAGCCTGGCGGACTTCAACTCCCAGAATCTCCCAGCCAGCAAAGCTTACTCTCTTGTAATCCCTTCCTCTGCAATCTCTCCACTTTAAGAGGTTAAGAGAAAAAGAAACAGACTCAGCTGACTGGGGAATTCTGGGAGTTGAAGTCCTCCAGGCTTAAAGTTGCCAAGGTTGGAGACCCCTGATCTAAAGCATCTCCCATGATCAAAATTCAGGCGCTTGGCCACTGACTCATATTTATGACAGTTGCAGTGACCCCCGGGGTGTGTGTGTGTGTGTGTCACGTGATCCCCATTTGTGACCTTCGAAGTTGACTTACGACAAGCCGAGTCAATGGGGGAGGGGCGTTTGTTGAGCTTGATTCACTTAACAACTGCGGTGGTTTCTGCTGAACAACTGTACCAAAAAAAAAAAAAAGGTCGTAAAATGGGGCGAAACTCACTTAACAACTGCCTGGCTTAGAGGTTAAGAGAAAAAGAAACAGACTCAGCTGGCTGGGGTATTCTGGGAGTTGAAGTCCGCCAGACTTGAAGTTGCCAAGGTTGGAGACCCCTGCTATAGAGCAATGATGGCGAACCTCTGCATGGGGGCAGGGCACCTGAGGGGGGGGACCGCATGTACAGGGGGGGTGCTCACGGGTGGCAGGGCACATGCACGGGGCCGCGGGGCATTGCATTTTAGGAGTTCCGGCGCACGCTTTTGGGCACTCGGTCCGAAAAAGGTTAGCCATCCCTGCTATAGAGTTTTGGCGGAAGAATAAAACGAGACGTGCTGTATGCGCATTATCAGAGATGTTGCAGAACAAGCCCGAGGGCGGGTGAAGGAAAGTGCGGGCGAAGTGCACGACTTCCACGTTATCTCCGCACCGGGTCTGACGCAACACCCGAAGGTTTCGGGTGGGTCTGGAAAAGTGGGTCTGGACATTGCGAGAGTTCAGCCCTGCCCAAACTGTTTGCCCGTGTCGGCGTTCAGAAAGCCGGCCGCGCGCACACACCATCCCCATCCTTCTTTCGCGGTGGCGGACATGGAAAGGACGCACGGTCCCTGCGTCACGGCGTACCTCACCCTTGCCGTTTAAGGTTGCCGTTAATGAGAAAAGAGGAGGGCCCCCCCCTCTACCGGGGTGGGACGTCAACCGAACCGTCGGTCTTGACGTCTGCATTCACCAAGGAAGGCGTGTCCCACCCGACATTAAAAGGCCAGGTTTGTGTGGAGAGGCATCGGCCGCAACCCCGCCAAAGTCCTGGCTTTCGTTTCCGAACGTCGCAACCCTAAATTGGTTTAACTCGGAGAAATAACACTTTTTCCGCTCTCTCCTGCCGTCTGCTCTGGTCCTTTGACAGGCCCGCTGGAAAAACAAAAAATTTGAGGCCCTGAACCAAGCCAGACTATCTGCTCTGGTGGCGCAGAAAGTCAAGGCGCGACCAGCCTCCATCGAGACCAGGTGCCTGAATGCAACTTGGTTTAGCTTAATAACGCAACGACCAAGGGAACTTAGAGGTCTTCAAGTCCAACCCCCAGCTCAAGCAGGAGACCCTATCCCATTTCAGACGAGCGTTTGTCCAAGCTCTTCTTATAAAAACCTCCCGTGTTGGAGCATCCACAACTTCTGGTGGCAAGCTGTTCCACTGGTTTATTGATCTCACTGTCAGGAAATTCCTCCTTAGTTCTAAGTTGCTTCTCTCCTTGATGAGTTTCCATCTGTTGCTTCTTGTCCTGCCTTCAGGGGCTTTGGAGAATAGTTTTGACCCCCTCTTCTCTGGGACAACTCCCCCAAATATTAGAAGACTGCTATCATGCCATCTGTAGTCGTTTTTGACACTAGACTGGACATACCCAATACCTACAACGTTTTTAGCCTCCAGCCCTGGATCTACATAAGAGTTGGAAGGGACCTTGGAGGTCCTCCAGTCAACCCCCTGTTCAAGCAGGAGACCTTATACCATCCCTGACAAGTGGCTGTCCAATCTCTTTTTGAAAGCTTCCAGTGTTGGAGCATTCACAACTTCTGCAGGCAAGTTGTTCCACTTATTAATTGTTCTAACTGTCAGAAAATTTCTCCTTAGTTCTAAGTTGCTTCTCTCCTTGATTAGTTTCCACCCATTGCTTCTTGTTCTACCCTCAGGTGCTTTGGAGAATAGCTTGACTCCCTCTTCTTTGGGGCAGCCCCTGAGATATTGGAATACTGCTATCATGTCTCCCCTAGTCCTTCTTTTCATTAAACTAGACATACCGAGTTCCTGCAACCGTTCTTCATATGTTTTAGCCTCCAGTCCCCCTAATCCTCTTTGTTGCTCTTCTCTGCACTCTTTCTAGAATCTCAGAATAAGAGAGTTGGAAGGGACCTTAGAGGTCTTCCAGTCCAACCCACTGCTCAAGCAGGAGACCTTACACCCGTGATGGTGAACCTATGGCATGCATACCACAGGTGGCACGCGGAGCCATATTGGTGGGCACATGAGCGTTACCCAAGCTCAGCTCCAGTGCACATGCGCGCGCCAGTCAGCTGATTTTCTGGCCTTCTGGGCCAACCGGAAGTCAGGAAACAGACTTGTTTCCGGCCTCTGGAGGGCTTGGGGAAGGCCCGTTTTTGCTCTCCCCAGGCTCCAGAGGCTTTCTAGGAGCCTGGGGAGGGCGAAAACGGCCTTTCCCACCCACTCAGAGGCCCCCCCGGAACAGGGGTGGGTTCTACTTACCTTTATACCGGTTTGCATTGTGCCTGCCCATGCGGGCGGGCGGAGCGCAGAAAAGTTTTGATGATGTCTGGGTCAGTGGGCAGAGCCTCCCGCGGTTTACTACCGGTTCTATAGAATCGGTCCGAACCGGGGGCAACCCACCACTGCCCCGGAGGCCACAAACAACCCGTTTGCTGACTTCGGGTGGGACCGGGAAGTTCTGAGGCGCATGCGCAGGGGGGGGGGTGTACATTGAATTATGGGTGAGGGCACGCCCACTTTTGGCACGTGGCAGCAAAAAGGTTAGCCATCCCTGCTATAGAGTTTTGGCGGAAGAATAAAACGAGACGTGTTTTATGCGCATTATCAGAGATGTTGCAGAACAAGCCCGAGGGCGGGTGAAGGAAAGTGCGGGCGAAGTGCACGACTTCCACGTTATCTCCGCACCGGGTCTGACGCAACACCCGAAGGTTTTGGGTGGGTCTGGAAAAGTGGGTTTGGACGTTGCGAGAGTTCAGCCCTGCCCAAACTGTTTGCCCGTTTCGGCGTTCAGAAAGCCGGCCGCGCGCACACACCATCCCCATCCTTCTTTTGCGGTGGCGGACATGGAAAGGACGCACGGTCCTCGGCCACGCGCACTCACCCTTGCCGTTTAAGGTTGCCGTAAATGAGAAAAGAGGAGGGGCCCCCCCCCTCTACCGGGGTGGGACGTCAACCGAACCGTCGGTCTTGACGTCTGCATTCACCAAGGAAGGCGTGTCCCACCCGACATTAAAAGGCCAGGTTTGTGTGGAGAGGCATCGGCCGCGACCCCGCCAAAGTCCTGGCTTTCGTTTCCGAACGTCGCAACCCTAAATTGGTTTAACTCGGAGAAATAACACTTTTTCCGCTCTCTCCTGCCGTCTGCTCTGGTCCTTTGACAGGCCCGCTGGAAAAACAAAAAATTTGAGGCCCTGAACCAAGCCAGACTATCTGCTCTGGTGGCACAGAAAGTCAAGGCGCGACCAGCCTCCATCGAGACCAGGTGCCTGAATGCAACTTGGTTTAGCTTAATAACGCAACGACGAAGGGAACTTAGAGGTCTTCTAGTCCAACCCCCAGCTCAAGCAGGAGACCCTATCCCATTTCAGACGAGCGTTTGTCCAAGCTCTTCTTATAAAAACCTCCCTTTTGGAGCATCCACAACTTCTGGTGGCAAGCTGTTCCACTGATTTACTGATCTCACTGTCAGGAAATTCCTCCTTAGTTCTAAGTTGCTTCTCTCCTTGATGAGTTTCCATCTGTTGCTTCTTGTCCTGCCTTCAGGGGCTTTGGAGAATAGTTTTGACCCCCTCTTCTTTGGGACAACGCCCCCAAATATTAGAAGACTGCTATCATGCCATTTGTAGTCACCCAATACCTACATCGTTTTTAGCCTCCAGCCCTGGATCTACATAAGAGTTGGAAGGGACTTTGGAGGTCCTCCAGTCCAACCCCCTCTTCAAGCAGGAGACCTTATACCATCCCTGACAAGTGGCTGTCCAATCTCTTTTTGAAAGCTTCCAGTGTTGGAGCATTTACAACTTCTGCAGGCAAGTCATTCCACTGATTAATTCTTCTAACTGTCAGGAAATTCCTCCTTAGTTCTAAGTTTCTTCTCTCCTTGATCAGTTTCCACCCATTGCTTCTTGTTCTACCCTCAGGTGCTTTGGAGAATAGTTTGACTCCCTCTTCTTTGTGGCAACCCCTGAGGTATCGGAAGACTGCTATCATGTCTCCCCTAGTCCTTCTTTTTATTAAACTAGACATACCCAGTTCCTGCAACCATTCTTCATATATTTTAGCCTCCAGTCCCCTAATCCTCTTTGTTGCTCTTCTCTGCACTCTTTCTAGAATCTCAGAATAAGAGAGTTGGAAGGGACCTTAGAGGTCTTCCAGTCCAACCCACTGCTCAAGCAGGAGACCTTACACCCGTGATGGTGAACCTATGGCATGCATACCACAGGTGGCACGCGGAGCCATATTGGTGGGCACATGATTCTTTAATCTCACCCCCGCCTGTCTTTACAAACACGGAGGAGATTCTAACACAGGAGGAGGCAATTCCCACGGAGCCATGGATTACTAAAAAAACCAAACGACGGAAACGAAGGAAACGAGGTAAACGATCTGGGATCTTAATCAAGCTAAGAACTCGCACTAAAACTCCTCTGCCTTCAATTTTCCTAACAAATATACGCTCACTTGCAAATAAGATGGATGAAATACTCCTCTTAAACAAATACTATTCTGATTTTCGCAATTCAGCAGTCCTATGCTTCTCTGAAACCTGGTTAAATGAATCAATTGAAAATAGCAGCCTGAACATTCCAGGATTTCAAATTGAACGATCAGACAGGATTCCAGAAACATCTGGTAAAAGAAAGGAGGAGGCTTATGCCTATATATTAATTCAACCTGGTGTCAAGATTTTAACATAATTTACAAATTCTGTGACAACAATTTAGAGACTCTAATTATCAACTGCAAACCTTACTATTCGCCTCGTGAATTTTCCTCATTTCTTCTAATTGCTGTTTATGTCCCACCACAAGCCTGTGTAAACAAGGCATTACGAACTCTAGCTGACCAAATCATGGAGGCTGAAGCCAAACACCCTGATTCACTGGCCATTGTTTTGGGAGATCTAAACAAGGCAAACTTAAGGAAAGAACTACCAAAATACTTTCAGCATGTCAATTGTCCCACCAGAGGCAAGAATACTCTAGACCACTGCTACACAACACTAAAAGATGCCTATCGGTCTTTACCACGTGCAGCTGTAGGACACTCTGATCATTGCATGATTCACCTTGTACCTGCTTACAGGCAAAGACTTAAAGCCATAAAACCAATAATTAAATCAGTGAAAACCTGGACGGAGGAATCAGAATTAAAGCTACAGGCATGTTTTGACTGCACTGATTGGAATATTTTTAAAGATACCTCTGCAGACCTGGATGAACTCACAGATACTGTAACATCATATGTCAGCTTCTGTGAAGACCTATGTGTACCTACAAGGAACTTGCGAATACACAGTAATAACAAACCTTGGTTTACACCTAAACTTAAGCAGCTACGACATTCCAAAGAGGAAGCCTACAGAAAAGGTGATAAAATGCTGTACAATCAGGCCAGAAATGCACTAACAAGGGAGATAAGAGCAGCAAAAAGAAGCTACTCTGAAAAGCTAAAGAATCAATTTTCAGCAAATGAACCAGCAAACATGTGGAAAACTCTTAAAATATCACCGGCTATGGCAACCTTCCTTCCCAGGCTGAAGGTAATCAACAACTGGCAGATGACCTGAATGAGTTTTACTGCAGTTTTGAAAGGAAACTACAGCCACCTATCTCCACAACCCCCATCTCAAACACACCAACAACACTCAAGCCTCCTACAACTGACCCCATTTCATTGGGTTCACAACCCTAGTGATCACAGAAAAGGAAGTGCAGGACCTATTTCACAGACAAAAGCCAGGAAAAGCTCCAGGCCCAGACAAGATAACTCCTTCTTGCTTAAAAGTCTGTGCTGACCAATTGGCCCCCATCTTCACCCATATTTTCAATAAATCACTAGAGATGTGTTATGTTCCTTCTTGCTTCAAACGCCTACCATCATCCCAGTGCCAAGAAGCCCACCATCAAGGAACTGAATGACTACAGACCAGTTGCTCTAACATCTGTAGTCATGAAAACCTTTGAAAGGCTAGTGCTTTCCTACCTGAAAACCATCACGAATCCGCTTTTAGACCCCTTGCAATTTGCATACCGAGCAAATAGATCAACAGATGATGCTGTTAATATGGCTCTGCACTACATCCTACAACATCTTGAGTCTCCAAAGACCTATGCAAGGGTCCTTTTGTAGACTTTAGTTCAGCATTCAATACCATCATTCCAGACATTCTTCTAACTAAGCTAAACCAGCTACAGGTACCGGAACAGACTTGTAAGTGGATCACAAGCTTCCTAACAAACAGGAAGCAGCAGGTGAAGCTAAGCAAGATCACATCAAATACCTGTACAATTAGCACAGGGCCCCCAAGGCTGTGTGCTCTCCCACTTCTCTTCTCTCTGTATACCAATGACTGCATCTCCAATGATCCATTTGTTAAGCTACTGAAGTTCGCAGATGACACAACAGTGATTGGTCTCATTCGAGACAATGACGAATCCGCATATAGACGAGAGGTCGAACGACTAGCCTTGTGGTGCAACCAAAACAATCTGGAACTGAACACACTCAAAACCGTAGAAATGGTGGTAGACTTTAGGAAAACCCTTCCATACTTCCACCTCTCACAATACTTGACAACACAGTATCAACAGTAGAAACCTTCAAATTTCTGGGTTCTATCATATCGCAAGATCTCAAATGGACAGCTAACATCAAAAACATCATTTAAAAAGGACAACAAAGAATGTTCTTTCTGCGCCAACTCAGTAAGCTCAAACTGCCCAAGGAGCTGCTGATCCAATTCTACAGAGGAATTATTGAGTCTGTCATTTGCACCTCTATAACTGTCTGGTTCGGTTCTGCAACCCAACAAGAAAACACAGACTTCAGAGGATAATTAGAACTGCAGAAAAATAATTGCTACCAACTTCCCTTCCATTGAGGACCTGTATACTGCACAAATCAAGAAGAGGGCCGTGAAAATATTTGCAGATCCCTCGCATCCTGGACATAAACTGTTTCAACTCCTACCTCAAAACGACGCTATAGAGCACTGCACACCAGAACAACTAGACACAAGAACAGTTTTTTCCCGAAGGCCATCACTCTGCTAAACAAATAATTCCCTCAACACTGTCAGACTATTTACTGAATCTGCACTACTATTAATCGTTTCATAGTTCCCATCACCAATCTCTTTCCACTTATGACTGTATGACTATAACTTGTTGCTGGCAATCCTTATGATTTATATTGATATATTGATCATCAATTGTGTTGTAAATGTTGTACCTTGATGAACGTATCTTTTCTTTTATGTACACTGAGAGCATATGCACCCAGACAAATTCCTTGTGTGTCCAATCACACTTGGCCAATAAAATTCTATTCTATTCTATTCTATTCTATGAGCGTTACCCAAGCTCAGCTCCAGTGCACATGCGCGCACCAGTCAGCTGATTTTCTGGCCTTCTGGGTCAACCGGAAGTCAGGAAACAGACTTGTTTCTGGCCTCTGGAGGGCTTGGGGAAGGCCCGTTTTTGCTCTCCCCAGGCTCCAGAGGCTTTCTAGGAGCCTGGGGAGGGCGAAAACGGCCTTTCCCACCCACTCAGAGGCCCCCCCGGAACAGGGGTGGGTTCTACTTACCTTTATACCGGTTTGCATTGTGCCTGCCCATGCGGGCGGGCGGAGCGCAGAAAAGTTTTGATGATGTCTGGGTCAGTGGGCAGAGCCTCCCGCCGGTTTTACTACCGGTTCTATAGAATCGGTCCGAACCGGGGGCAACCCACCACTGCCCCGGAGGCCACAAACAACCCGTTTGCCGACTTCGGGTGGGACCGGGAAGTTCTGAGGCGCATGCGCGGGGGGGGGTGTACATTGAATTATGGGTGAGGGCACGCCCACTTTTGGCACGTGGCAGCAAAAAGGTTAGCCACCACTACCTTATACCATCCCTGACAAGTGGCTGTCCAATCTCTTTTTGAAAGCCTCCAACGATGACAGCGCACCCTCAACTTCTCGAGCCAAGCTGTTCCTTTGGTTAATTGTTCCCACTCTCAGGAAATTTCTCCTTACTTCTAGGTTGGATCTCTGCTTGATAAACTTCCCTCCTCAGAGCACCTGTCACTTAAGGGGTTGGTGCAAGAAATGTTCTCTGCCTCACCTGAGAGAAAAGTTAGTGCTGTGACCCAGGCCCGAGTAGGTAGTGGGAAACTCAGCCCGTGAAAGAACAAACAAACTTTATTCGAACAGCTGAGAATTACTTCGTTCCCAGCGTCGTTCAACTCAAATTAAAGCAAATTCCTCCCAACACAAATTCCTCAGTCCTATCGCAAACCTTGGTCCAATTAGGCAAACTGCCAAAGGCCTTTCTTGGCAAACGTTCAGAAGACGCCGATACAAAACAAATGCAACAAGACAAAGCTATCAGCATTGTTTTCCAGCAAAGAGCCCAAATGCCGTTGCTGGTCTTTTAAGCCTTATGGGAGGGGCCAATCATCTCTTGGCCCTACTCCCAAGTCATCCTCTTTGCTTGAGCTGCTCTTGCCTTCTGGCAGCTCTTCTCATGCGTGCTCTGGAATGAGCTGCCTCCCGGGATACGCCAACTCCCCGACCTCTGGACCTTCCGACACGAGCTGAAGACCTTCTTGTTTCATTGCGCAGGGGTGGCCTAATGTATTTTAAATGTATTTTAAATGTAGGTTTTATTATGGTTTTATTGTTGTTTTAATTGTTGCGGCCTAATGTGAATTTAGATTTTAAAATGCTTTTAATTTTTGTAACTCTATTTTTATTTGGCTGTAAACCGCCCTGAGTCCTTCGGGAGAGGGGCGGTATATAAATTGAATTAATAAAAATAAAATAAAATAAATAAATAAATTAGGAACAGGCTCCTCCTGTTCCTCTGCCTCACTACTATCAGTCTCTGGAGGCTCTGGAATCCGCACCTCACTTCCCGATGGCCCTGGCCTCACCTCAGCCTCATCGCTGTCCGACTCTGTTGCCAGCTCCGCAGGTTAGCACCTGTGAGGATTTGCTATCCAAAAAGGATATTGCAGAGCTCAGAAAAGGCATGGGAAAACAGCAAGGAAGATACTAAAGAGGCTAAGAATTCAGTTATGCCAGCATGGGAAAACTGTTTTAAAATCTTGGACTGTGGGCAGTGAAAGTGAAATAAATACTTCACAGGTAGTCCTTGACTAACAACTATTTGTTTAATGACTGTTCGGAGTTACAACAACACTGAAGAAAAGGTACTTAGGACCATTTTTCACACTTACGACCGTTGCAGCTTCCCCACGGTCGCGCGATCAAAATTTGGACCCTTAAAACTGTGGCTACTCAATTGAGCTTGACAGATGGCAACAGCTCTGGGAAAGGAACTATAAATTAACAATGTCGACTGCATATAAAGAGAATCAATACAAAATGTTTTACATCAATACAATTGAGCGTGTCCAGAAATATTTTACAAGAAGAGTTCTCCATTCCTCTGAAAACAACAAAATACCTTATGCCACCAGACTTGAAATCCTGGGATTAGAAAACTTGGAACTCCGTCGCTTTCGACAAGACCTAAGTTTAACTCACAGAATCATCTATTGTAATGTCCTTCCTGTCAAAGACTACTTCAGCTTTAATTGCAATAGTACTAGAGCAACTAATAGATTTAAACTTAATGTCAACCGCTTTAATCTAGATTGCAGAAAATATGACTTCTGTAACAGAATCATCAGTGCTTGGAATACTTTACCTGACTCTGTGGTCTCTTCCCATAATCCTAAAAGTTTTATCCAAAAACTTTCTACTATTGACCTCACCCCATTCCTAAAAGGACCATAAGGGGCATGCATAAGCGCACAAACGTGCCTACCGTTCCTGTCCTATTGTTTTTCTTTTTCTCCTTCATATATATATATATATATATATATATATATATATATATATATATATATATATATATATGTGTGTGTGTGTGTGTGTGTGTGTGTGTGTGTGTGTGTGTGTCTGTGTGTGTGTGTGTGTGTGTGTGTGTATGTATGTAGGTCTTTGGTTGTTCGGGTTTTCTCCCGTGTAAAATTAGAAGTGTCTTGGCGTTTCATGAAGTCTCATTCGTCATCTTCAGGCTTCAGCTTCGTGCTTCTGGGAGCAATGTGTGATTGCAGCTGTTTCTTCCTTTTTAACTGCTAGTGGGGGTTTGAACTGATTGGGTGGGAGCTTGGCTGTGCTTTGATTGGATGGATGTTTTTTTTGTGCTCTGATTGGCTGGGGGTGTGTCCTGTTTGGGTGGGGGTTTGGTTGTGCTCAGATTAGTCTGAGTTGCAGGGGGATTTGAGCTGGTGAGCTGCATTGCTGTTGTTTGGCTTCGTGTTTGTGGTGAAGATGTAGCATGAAAACCTCAGAAAATATATATATATATATATATATATATAGGTCTTTGGTTGTTCGGGTTTTCTCCCGTGTAAAATTGGAAGTGTCTTGGCGACGTTTCGACGAAGTCTCATTCGTCATCTTCAGGCTTCAGCTTCGTGCTTCTGGGAGCAATGTGTGATCGCAGCTGTTTCTTCCTTTTAAGTCTATATATATACGCTTATTCCTCCTAATATTTACTCTTACATATGTTTATACACTATATAATCTTTTCTATATGATACTTATATATATTGTTGTGACAAAATAAATAAATAAATAAAATAAATATTGATTTAAAACCTGAGCTGTTCCTACCAGGTATCATACCAGAGAAAATTAGTAAAGAAAATGTATATTTGATTAGACCCCTAATAACTGCGGCAAGAATAGTATTTGCACGAAGATGGAAAGCATAAGAAAACCCCTTTAGAAGGGGAAGTAATTAGAAAAAATTTGGACTGTGCAGGGATGAATAGATTAAAGTGAATAATCAAAGAGAAAGAGGATATGGAATGTTTCAAGATATGGGGGAAATTTTATGGCTGGATGGAAAAGAGATATAGATAAAGAATTTACTGAGTAACCGGAGAATGTTGTATCAAATATATGTATTTTGGAGGAAATACTGACATAGAGAAAGGGGATTTACCAAGGAAGAAATGAGAAGAGGAAGAGTAACAAAAAAAAAGTAGTCACGGAAGAAACACCTTAATCAGGGGTCTCCAACCTTGGCAACTTGAAGACTTGTGGACTTCAATTCCCAGAATCCCTCAGCCAGCAAAGCTGGCTGAGGAATTCTGGGAGTTGAAGTCCACAAGTCTTCAAGTTGCCAAGGTTGGAGACCCCTGACCTAGATGACACACAAAAGAACTGATGTACTCTGTTTGTCTTAAAAAAAAATTTTTTTAAAAAAACTTTTTATAAAAAAAAAATTCGGATGCTTGGCAACTGACTCATACTTACGACGGTTGCCGTTTCTCAGTGATCCCCTTTGGCGACCTTCTGACAAGCAAAGTCAACGGGGAAGCCAGATTCACTTACCAACCGGGTGACTACCTTAGCGGCCGCGGTGATTCACTTAACAACTGGGGCGAGGAAGGTCATGAAAGGCAAAGCTCACTTAACAACCGTTCTGCTTAAGAACGGAAATTCGGGGCTCAATTGTGGTCGGAAGTCGAGGACTACCTGTAATCTTGATTCTACCCCTATCCCTTCGCCGGTGAGATTTCCCAATTTTTCCCAGGGGCAGCAAATCTTTTGAATCCTCTTTCAACTTGTATAAATAATTAACCGGATATTGCATTCTTGCTCTGTGTCAATTTTATTCTTTGGCTTCTGAGAAGATCTGCAGCTACGCTAATATTTACAGAAAGGTTCAAACTTAGAAAAGAGTCACGTGATCCCTTCCCATGGAAAGGGAAATGTCACCTGAAGAAGCCCCAAACCCTGCCTGGCTTGTTTATTTTAAAAAAAAATGTCAAAAAGAGGACAGGAGAACAAGTGGCTTAAGACATCACGGTAGATAGAACATTTGTTTTGGAAATGCCAGAAGTGGATTTACATTATCAATCTCCTTGACAGGGCCCTGAAAGGATCACAAAGGAAGAGACATGGATGTCATCCCAAAATATCTTATTGGGGAGAAGCAGGATTCTACTTCTTGTAGATCCAGATCAGGCGCAGGTATTTAAAAAAATTAAAATTGAGTCCCCAATTTCAGAATCTTTAAGGACCAAGATGGCCAAGGACGATTTCAAACGCTGCTTTGCTAGTGTCAGATGTATGTATATATTTTTATTTTTATTTACATTTACATTTATATCCCGCCCTTCTCCAAAGACTCAGGGCGGCTTACAGTGTGTAAGGCAATAGTCTCATTCTATTTGTATATTTACAAAGTCAACTTATTGCCCCCCCCCAACAATCTGGGTCCTCATTTTACCTACCTTATAAAGGATGGAAGGCTGAGTCAACCTTGGACCTGGTGGGACTAGAACCTGCAGTAATTGCAGGCAGCTGTGTTTTAATAACAGGCTTCTTACAGCTTGAGCCACACCGCGGCCACATTATAATAATAATAATAACAACAGAGTGGGAAGGGACCTTGGAGGCCTTCTAGTCCAACCCCCTGCCCAGGCAGGAAACCCTACACCATCTCAGACAGATGGTTTTCCAACATTTTCTTACAAATTTCCGGTGTTGGAGCATTCACAACTTCTGCAGGCAAGTCGTTCCACTTATGTATGTATGTATGTAGTCATTCATTCCAGTGGTGGGTTTCCCCCGGTTCGGACTGGCTCTTGCGAACCGGTAGTAAAACTGGGGGTAGGCTCCTCCCACCGACCCCAATGTCATCTGGAAGCTTCTGCACAAAAACAAGCGCATGCGCGCGAGCAAACTCATCCGATTCATTCATTCATTCGTTTATTTCTTTTCCACGTCCAGAAGCTCTTACATTCAAAAGAGGAAATATAATATTTAAATTAATATAATATCGGTACTCCTCAACTTATGACCACAATTGAGCCCAACATGTCTAAATGAGACACTTGCTCAATGAGTTTTGCCCCATTTTACGACCTGTCCTGGCCACAGTCGTATTTTATCCTGGAGGATAAAATATATAAACTGTCTAATCTTGCAACTCTCAGTCTATGTCTGGTCTAGCGAAAAGGATTGGGGATGGCATGATAGCAGTCTTCCAATATTTGAGGGGCTGCCCCAGAGAGGAGGGGGTCAAGCTATTTTCCAAAGCAAAAGGAAGGAAGGAAGGAAGGAAGGAAGGAAGGAAGGAAGGAAGGAAGGAAGGAAGGAAGGAAGGAAGGAAGGAAGGAAAGAAAGAGGGAAAACAAAAGGAAGGAAGGTGGAAGGGAGGGAGGGAAGAAGGAAGGAAGGAAGGAAGGAAGGAAGGAAGGAAGGAAGGAAGGAAGGAAGGAAGGAAGGAAGGAAGGAAGGAAAACAAAAGGAAGGAAGGTGGAAGGGAGGGAGGGAGGGAGGGAAGAAGGAAGGAAGGAAGAAAGGAAGGAAGGAAGGAAGGAAGGAAGGAAGGAAGGAAGGAAGGAAGGAAGGAAGGAAGGAAGGAAGGAAGGAAGGAAGGAAGGCAGGCAGGCAGGCAGGCAGGCAGGCAGGCAGGCAGGTAGGCAACAAAATACCTTATGCTACCAGACTTGAAATCCTGGGTTTAGAAAATTTAGAACTACGCCGCCTTCGACATGACCTGAGTTTAACTCATAGAATCATCTCTTACAATGTCCTTCCTGCCGAAGACTACTTCAGCTTCAATCACAACCATACTCGAGCACACAACAGATTTAAGCTTAATGTTAAACGCTCCAATCTTGATTGCAGAAAATATGACTTCAGTAACAGAGTTGTTAATGCCTGGAATAAACTACCTGACTCTGTGGTCTCTTCCCAAAATCCCAAAAGCTGTCTACTATTGACCTCATCCCATTTCTAAGAGGTCTGTAAGGGCACAAGAGCACAAGCGTGCCTACCGTTCATGTCCTATTGTTTTCTTTCATTATATCCAATTAATATAGTTATTACATAGGTAAAGGTAAAGATTCCCCTCGCACATACGTGCTAGTCGTTGCTGACTCTAGGGGGTGGTGCTCATCTCCATTTCAAAGCCGAAGAGCCAGCGCTTTACGAAGACGTCTCCGTGGTCATGTGGCCGGCATGACTCAACGCCAAAGGCGCACAGAACGCTGTGACCTTCCCACCAAAGGTGGCCCCTATTTTTTCTACTTGCATTTTTAGGTGCTTTCGAAACTGCTAGGTTGGCAGAAGCTGGGACAAGTCACGGGAGCTCACCCCGTTACAGGGCAGCACTAGGGATTCAAACCGCTGAACTGCCGACCTTTCAATCGACAAGCTCAACGTCCTAGCTCCTGAGCCACCGCGTCCCCCTAGTTATTACATACTCATATTTATATATATGCTTATATACTGTATAATTATTTCATGCTTATTTATTTATTTATTTTATTTTATTTGAATTTATATCCCGCTCTTCTCTGAAGACTCAGGGCGGCTTACACAGTGTTAAGCAATAGTCTTCATCCATTTGTATATTATATACAAAGTCAACTTTTATTGCCCCCAACAATCTGGGTCCTCATTTTACCTACCTTATAAAGGATGGAAGGCTGAGTCAACCTTGGGCCTGGTGGGACTTGAACCTGCAGTAATTGCAAGCAGCTGTGTTAATAACAGACAGACTTAGTCTGCTGAGCCACCAGAGGCTTATATATGCTTATATATACTGTGTGACAAAATAAAAAAAAAGGCATCTGAGTGAACTATGGATGGATAGAAAACATGGCTAGTCTAGTGAAGAGAAGGACCAGGGGAGACAGGATACCATCTTCCAATATTTGAGGGGCTGCCACAGAGAGAAGGCTGGTCAAACTATTCTCCAAAGCATGACATGAAATAATGGATGGAAACCGAACAAGAAAAGATTCAACCTGGAAATAAAGAGAAATTTTCTGACAGTGAGAACAATCAACCAATGGAACAAAAGTTGCCTTCGGAAGTTGTGGAGGCTTTCAAAAAGAGACTGGACTGCCATCTGTCAGAAATGATATAGGCTCTCCTGCTGAGTGGGGGATTGGAGTAGATGACCTATGTGGTCCCTTCCAGCTCTGTTATTCTCTATTCTTAAACCACCACCACCCCTTCTTTGTGGCAGCTCCTCAAATATTGGAAGACTGCTATCCTGTGACTCCTACTCCTTCTTTTCACTAGACATACCCAATTGCTGTAACCGTTCTTCGTAAGTCACAGAATGACTTGCTGGTCAGAAATATCTCTGCCACTAACAGTGTCTGGTACTGGATTAGGGCTGTATGAATCTATATTTTATTCAACCCTTTTAAACTCCTTAAATTAACAATCTAAAGTCTTTAAAAAAAGAAGAATTAGGGGTGACATGGTATCTAAGGGCCTGCCACAAAGAAGACGGGGGGTCAAATTATTCTAGTTTAATGAAAAGAAGGACTTTGTTGTTGTTAGTTGCGAAGTCGTGTCCGACCCATCGCAACCCCATGGACAACATTCCTCCAGGCCTTCCTATCCTCTACCATCCTCTGGAGTCCATTAAAGTTCAAGCCGACTGCTTCAATGACTCTATCCAGCCACCTCGTTCTCTGCTGTCCCCTTCTTCTTTTGCCCTCAATCTTTCCCAGCATTGGGCTCTTCTCCAGGGAGTCCTTCCTTCTGATTAGGTGGCCAAAGGATTTGAGTTTCCTCTTCAGGATCTGGCCTTCTAAAGAGCAGTCAGGGTTGATCTCCTCTAGGACTGACTTGTTTGTTAGCCTTGCAGTCCAAGGGACTCGCAGGCGTCTTCTCCAGCACCAGAGTTCAAAGGCCTCAATTCTTTGGCGCTCGGCCTTTCTTATGGTCCAACTTTCACAGCCATCCATTGCAACTGGGAAAACCATCACCTTGACTATACGCACTTTTGTTGGCAGGGTGCTGTCTCTGCTTTTTAGAATGCTGTCTAGATTTGCCACAGCTTTCCTCCCCAGGATCTGGCCTTCCAAAGAGCAGTCAGGATTGATCTCCTCTAGGACTGACCGGTTGGATCGCCTTGCAGTCCAGTGTTCCGATATCTCAGGGGCTGCCCCAAAGAAGAGGGAGTCAAGCTATTCTCCAAAGCACCTGAAGGCTGGACAAGAAGTAATGGGTGGAAACTAATCCAGGAGAGAAGCAACTTAGAACTAAGGAGAAATTTCCTGACAGAACAATTAATCAGTGGAACAACTTGCCACCAGAAGTTGTAAATGCATCAACACTGCAAGTTTTTAAGATGTTGGATAACCATTTGTCTGAAGTGCTCTAGGGTTTCCCAGGGGGTTGGACTAGAAGCCTCCAAGGTCCCTTTCAACTCTGTTATTCTCTTCTCTTCTCTTCTCTTCTCTTCTCTTCTCTTCTCTTCTCTTCTCTTCTCTTCTCTTCTCTTCTCCAAAGCCCCAGAGCGCAGGACAAAAAACAATGGATGCAAACTACCATATTCAAAGAGAGGAGCAACCTGGAATTAAGGAGAAACTTCCTAACAGTGAGGACAATTAACCAGTGGAACAGCTTGCCACCAGAAATCCTGGGCTCTCCATCCCTGGAGGTTTTTAAGAAGAGATTGGACAGTCACTTATCTAAAATGGTATCGGTTCTCCTGATTGAGAGGGGGGGGCTGGACTAGAAGCCCTCCCAAGGTCCCTTCCAGCTCCTTCTATTCTGTTCTAAATTTCTCCTTTGTTAGTTCACGCATTTCTGACACGAGACCGGACTGCTGAGTTTTCTTTGGCGGCCAATCCCAGGAAGATACTGCTGCAAATCAGCAGACCTACAACACATGGTGTTGGCTACACACAACGGCTTCTACTGGGATCGGATCCAGCTGATGGAAAGAACACAACAAGGGGGGGGGGGAAGAGGAGAGAGAATAACCACGGGACACTTGGAAACAAACCAAAGGTTATCAGGGAGCTAACAGAGCCTCCTTTGTGGGTGGTGTTTGTTTGTTTTTTTGGGAACGAGACACCTGAGCTAACACCTGGGAGGAGAGACATAGGTGATCCAGTTTTCGCTTCCAGAGGATCTCCTTCAACCGCTCCCAGGGTTTGCAATATTGGAATCGGTACACATGGCAGGCTCGGGAACTAACAGCGAAGCTCCCCTTTAATTGATTAGTTAAAACTTTTATGGCCGCCCAGGTAAAAATACAGGTTGTCCTTGACTTACATCATTTGTTTAGTGACCGTTCGACGTTACAACATAAGGGGGGGGGAAGTCCATTTTTCACACTTATCTAAAGCAGGGGTCTCCAACCTTGGCAACTTTAAGCCTGGTGGACTTCAACTCCCAGAATTCCCCAGCCAGCAAAGCTTACTCTCTTGTAATCCCTTCCTCTGCAATCTCTCCACTTTAAGAGGCTAAGAGAAAAAGAAACAGATTCAGCTGACTGGGGAATTCTGGGAGCTGAAGTCCTCCAGGCTTAAAGTTGCCAAGGTTGGAGACCCCTGATCTAAAGCATCTCCCATGATCAAAATTCAGGCGCTTGGCCACTGACTCATATTTATGACGGTTGCAGTGACCCCCGGGTGTGTGTGTGTGTGTGTGTGTGTGTGTGTGTGTGTGTGTGTGTGTGTGTGTGTGACGTGATCCCCATTTGTGACCTTCGAAGTTGACTTACGACAAGCCGAGTCAATGGGGGGGGGCATTTGTTGAGCTTGATTCACTTAACAACTGCAGTGGTTTCTGCTGAACAACTGTACCAAAAAAAAAAAAAAGGTCATAAAATGGGGCGAAACTCACTTAACAACTGCCTGGCTTAGCAACGCAAATGTTGGGCTCCATTTAGCCCCTCTTGTCTTTCCAGGCTAAGCTGCTGTTCTCTGAATGATGGTGTTGTGACTCGTCCTCCCTCCTCTCCTCAGCCAGGCCCCTCCCGTCTCCAACCAGGCCTTTTATCAGACTCCCGAGTCTGATAATGAAGATGAACGGCCTGTCATGCCTCCAGCCCTGGCCCCATGCCCGGAGAGGATTCAAGGAGTGAAAGGAGTAGCCCAAGAAACCTCACTCATACAGCGTGTGTTCCTTTGGCTCAGCCTTCAGAGCAGGAAGCCAGCCAGGTCGTAGAATTACCCGGGCCTATTCCCTCTGACCCCTCCCTTTCCCAGACGCTGACAGCAGATCCAGCTGAAGACAATTCAGTTTGGGTGGACCCTCGCTTCCGGAGATCTGAGAGGCGACGCCAGCAGGAGGAGTGGGGCAGGCTTGGATAGATGCTGAGTCATGGAGCCACACCCCACAGCCTATATAAAGGACCTGTTTTTGGCATTCCAACCTTGAGTCAAGCAAAGTCTTATCTAGTTTGCTGATACCGGACCCTATCGCTGAAGTCACAACTTGGACTCCTGCCTGCCCTGATAAACCTCGAAGGAACTTGGCAAGCTACAGAGGCTTCATTGCCAAGTTTGTTACGGACTCCCTTGACTCGTTCGTCGGAGTGTGGGGTGGGACACGACAGATGGCCAGGTACTTTGTTCAAGGCTATGTCAGTTACATATAGTCCTCGACTTATTTCATTTCGTTATTGCCTTTCGTGACCCTTCGAAGCAACAGCGGCCCTGAAAAAAGTGACCGATGACCGTTTCCCACACTTACGACCATTGCAGCCGTCCCCAGGGTTCACCTCAATTGCCCACTGCTGTAATGTCTTTGTTGTGTCCTGTCCACTCTCACCGCAGCTGGGGCCTTCTTATCTGCTTCCAAACGCTGAGGAATGTCCTAGTATGCCTCCCGGCCCCAGCCCTGGCTCCATGCCCAGACAGGCTGAGGAGGAGGAAGCACCTCCAGCCCCCAGCTCTGGCTCCATGCCCAGGCAAACGGAGCAACTAGACCCCTCCCCCTCCTCCACAGCATGTGAGCCTGAGGAAAGTTTATTTCCAACAGCTGCTGATTGGAGTGACCCTCGCATCAGAAGACTGGATAGGCGGAGGCAACAGAAGGAAGGGAGGGGCAGGCCTGGATAAGTGCTGAGTCATGGAGCCACACCCCATGGCCTATATAAAGGATCTGCTTTCTGGCAGTCTCTGAGTCAGGCAAAGTCTAAACATATCTTGCTGAAGTCACTTTCTGGTCTCCTGCCTGCCTTGAGGACTTTGCTAGGACTTTGGGCAGAGCTGCAGAGGCACGCCTGATTCGGATTTCCCTGACCCGGCCGTCAGCGGAGGAGTGGGACACGACAGTCTTGAGCTGAAGAGGCTGCTTGGGGGAGAAGCGAAACGTCTTCAAAGAAAAACCAGAAAGTCCAGTTGCCTCTTGGAAGAAAAAAAAAAGCAAGCTTTGGGACAATTGTGACCTGGATCAGGGGTCTCCAACCTTGGCAACTTTAAGACTTGTGGACTTCAACTCTCAGAGGTCCTCTGGGAGTTGAAGTCCACAAGTCTTAAAGTTGCCAAGGTTGGAGACCCCTGACCTGGATGACTGAAAATCTCTATGCCCTCTATTTGCCAACTTTTTCTCATGGTGGCTGCTTAGCTTCAACAGCTGCTTCCTGTTGGGGCCCTAAGGAGCCCGACTGGGGAGGTGAGGAGTGGTTGGCAGGGGAGGGGTGAGTAGAGGCTGGCGAAATGCCTCTCGACGTGAGTGACATTTAGTAGGCCACACCCACCCAGTCAGATGACCACCTGGCCACGCCCACCCAGCTGGTCATTAGGCAGATCCTTTTAGTGGTCCACAGGATTTAAAATGATAAATTTAGTGGTCCCTGAGGTCCGAAAGGTTGGGGACCCTTGATCTAGATCAGTGGTTCTCAACCTTTATAGTGCTGCGACCCCTTTAATGCAATTCCCCACGATGTGGCGACCCCAACCGTAAAATTATTTTCGTTTTGAATTGATCGCGCCTGAAGCCGTATTGGCTAGCGAGCTGAACTGCTTGCGATTGCCTTGAGGACGGAGGCATTAAAGCGGAGACTCCTCCCCTGTTAAGTTTATGGCGCCTGAAGCCAGATTAGGCTAGCGATTGGGAGGGATTGCAGCTGGTTTGAGAGGGAGACATCAGAGCAAAGATTTCTCTCTTTTTTTAATTCATCGCGCCTGAAGCCGAATTCGGCTCGCGATTTGAAGAGCCTGCAGCTGGCTTGTGGAGTCAACCATTGGAGTGCGATTCTTCGACTCGCAAGTATACTTCCCATATTTCCGATGGTCTTAGGCGACCTCTGGCAAATCGTCATTTGACCCCCAATGGGGTCCCGACCCACAGGTTGAGAACCGCTGCTCTAGCAGAAGAGCCTCCGACAGGTAGAGAATCAGGCAATCGACAGAACATCTGTCCGTTCCGGGAGCTCTCCAAGGTCCTGTCTCTGAAAGCTTTCTGCCTTACTCAATACTCAAGGTCCTCATTCTATCAGCTGAGGGTACACCGAAGATTCCTGCGGATCCTCCTATATGATCCCAGTAGCCAAAACTAAACGGACACTTATCTTCCTTCTGAGGATGAGGAAATGGACACAAAAAGACTGGGTGGCTGGCATTCAGGAAAAATATGAAAAGACAATAGGGGAGGGGGAAACTATCTTTCAATGTTCCCCTCTATTTCGGTTGATTGACTCCTGTTCCTAAAATCTAGCAAGTTGAATCTAGGTCTAAAAAAGATGTCGAGACTCTAGAAAGAGTGCAGAGAAGAGCAACAAAGAGGATTAGGGGACTGGAGGCTAAAACATACGAAGAACAGTTGCAGGAACTGGGTATAATGAAAAGAAGGACTAGGGGAGACATGATAGCAGTGTTCCAATATCTCAGGGGCTGCCCCAAAGAAGAGGGAGTCAAACTATTCTCCAAAGCACCTGAGGGTAGAACAAGAAGCAATGGGTGGAAACTAATCAAGGAGAGAAGCAACTTAGAACTAAGGAGAAATTTCCTGACAGTTAGAACAATTAATCAATGGAACGACTTGCCTCCAGAAGTTGTGGATGCTCCAACACTGGAAATTTTTAAGAAAATGTTGGATAACCAGCGAAACGTCTTCAAAGTGGTGTAGGGTTTCCTGCCTAAGCAGGGGATTGGACTACAACTCTGTTATTCTATTCTATTTTATTCTCGATGCACTAGTAGGATGTTAGATCAACCGAAATTCCTGAATAAGTAAGAAGCAGGGTAAGAAATTCTCCACCATGTCTTTCAGAAGTTTTTTTAAAAAAGCAGAATTTATTCTTCAAAAGTCATTCTGCCAAAATTGTGTCTCTACTTTTTAGGACTAAGCTTAGGAATGCTTCAATCTGTCTTGATTTCTGGACCCAACAGTGACTTTCTATATACATATTTATGTTTTTATCTACATCACTGTTTATATTCTAATCTATCGTCAAATACTGGAAAGATACTTTATCTGTAAGGTTGGGATGAAGGTTGGTTTAACTACAGTTCAATTTTACGGTGCGTTTAATATCGGGAGTTTCCTTTCTGAATTCATCACCATCTCTACCACGGATAAAAATTATTTTAATTAGGATTTTTACACGACTTTTGAAAAAAAAAAAGTTTCAGGATTTAGGCAAGGGATTCAAATCTTGCAAGAAAATCCCAACAAGACTGGGAGCAAATTAACACAGGCTTTTCAATTAAAAGGTGGCTGAAATTTCACATAGAACTACTTTATAAGTATGCGAGTAAGCCGCGAGCTGAAGACGTATTTATTCTTCCGCGCAGGACTGGCATAAAATTAGTTTTTATTAGTAATTTTAAAGGGGTTTTTATGATGTAATGTATTTTTTAAATGATGGGCCAAATTGAATAAGCTTTTTAACATTGGTTTTATTTATATTGTATTTATTGATTGTTGTTTTTATCTGGCTGTAAACCGCCCTGAGTCCTTCAGGAGAAGGGCGATATAGAAATTAAATTATTATTATTATTATTATTATGATGGAGGGGGTTTATATTTTAATCCAGTCATCTATCTCAATTCTCTGGCAAGGGACATGTACGCTGTACATACAACAAGAAACAGAAGAGACATTAAAAGGGAAAAATGAGCCAGTTTACCATGCTCAATTGTTCGATATATTATAATTGTAAGATTAGAGAATTAATATCAATATAATGAACGATGTTGTAAATCTTGATGGTTATTGCACAGAGATATGTGTACCCAGATGACACACTGTTTAAGGGAAGATGGAATGTTTATATTTTTTTAAAAATAAAAACTTTAAAAACAAAAGAACAGAAGAATGCCAAAACAATACAAAAGCAGCATTGTCAAATTGTCAAGTACACACAGGGATAATTGATTGGATTTCATAACTGCCACAATCTGTTACAAGTCTGGGTGGTTTACAGAATTGGCTTGCCGAATGTAAAAATTAAAAAAAAAATTAAAAAAATTAGAATTGCATCATCAAAATGACCTTCACGCTAACAAAATCGTTCTGCAATCGTTCTGTAGCTTTTGATTCCTTAAGCTGGCTGGGGAATTCTGGGAGTAATAATAATAATAATAATAATAATAATAATAATAATAATAATAATAATAATAATAATAATAGTAATAATAGTAATAATGTTTTAATTTGTATACAGCCCTTCTCCCGAAGGACTCAGGGCGGTGAACAGGCAAATAAAATACAGACAGAAACATACACCATAATTAAAATAACCCTTAAAAAACTGATTCAAATGTGCCGAAAATTTAAAATAACATTACACCCCATACAAATTACAAAAGTTAAAACCCACAATTAAAATTTAAAATTTAAAATCAGGCCAGTTCAGCCATCTTAAAAGTTTTCAAGGTTGAGAAACACTGTCCTAAATAAACAAAACTTTCTTTTTCCACCTATCTCATGCTTCATGAAGCATGCGTTCACCCAGAAATGAACTTCAAATTAAATTTAAAACATGAAATAAATTCCCAGGTTCGGAACGCGATTCTGGACGTCCCCTGTTCTTTTTTCTCTGCAAATATACATATTTTTTCCGCACTGGATTGTAAATTTCCCCTCCCTTTTTTTGTGTGTGTTTGTTGTTAAATAAAGCAGCCGTCCCATCATCGGCAGCAGGAGTTCAACCAGTTTGGCTAAAGCCAAATTCCAAGATGACGTAACCTAACCGGCTGAAAAAGTTCATTATTAGCCAACGAAGGCCGCTTACAAGTTCTAAACGGCAAAGAAATCTGAAATGAGAAATATTTCTGCAAGGGTTACTGTACAGAGAAGCAACGCTTGCCCAAGGATAGGAAGTCCTGAGGAAGTGGCTTCAAAAGAAGAGTGACCTCAAGTCACCAGGGTCAGTTTCTGGGGACTCTGCCTTTCCTTGATTTCGGTTATAACCGGCACCACACCCAGGTTGGGTCTCCCCGTATCTCAGTGACCGGTTGAGATACAACCCTGGAAAAGTTGACCTCACAAGTTGGCAAAGGATTTTTCTTTTCCATCAGGTTCTACTACCAACCTCTGTCCCGTGGAGAGTTGGGTCACCTGATCGGATGTCCTTCCGAAACCTCTGCCACGAACGTGGCACTGGGCAAGGGAAGAGCTGCTTTCCGTGTGGGCAGTGGGGAACCAACATGCCCGCACCAAGTTATGTAGGGAGCAGAGGTTGAATTCTAGTCCTTTTGATCCTTCAATAGTCAGCAAAGCCGGCAAAACTTGAAGACTTGCGGACTTCAACTCCCAGAATTCCTCAGCCAGCAAAGCCAGCAAATCTTGAAGACTTGCGGACTTCAACTCTCAGAATTCCTCAGCCAGCAAAGCCAGCAAAACTTACGGACTTCAACTCCCAGAATTTCTCAGCTAGCAAAACTTGAAGACTTGTGGACTTCAACTCCCAGAATTCCTCAGCCAGCAAAGCCAACAAAACTTTAAGACTTGTGGACTTCAACTCCCAGAATTCCTCAGCCAGCAAAGCCGGCAAAACTTTACGACTTATGGACTTCAACTCCCAGAATTCCTCAGCCAGCAAAGCCAGCAAATCTTTAAGACTTGTGGACTTCAACTCCCAGAATTCCTCAGCCAGCAAAGCCAACAAAACTTTAAGACTTGTGGACTTCAACTCCCAGAATTCCTCAGCCAGCAAAGCCGGCAAAACTTTAAGACTTATGGACTTCAACTCCCAGAATTCCTCAGCCAGCAAAGCCGGCAAAACTTTAAGACTTATGGACTTCAACTCCCAGAATTCCTCAGCCAGCAAAGCCGGCAAAACTTTACGACTTATGGACTTCAACTCCCAGAATTCCTCAGCCAGCAAAGCCGCAAAGCCGGCAAAACTTTACGACTTATGGACTTCAACTCCCAGAATTCCTCAGCCAGCAAAGCCGGCAAAACTTTAAGACTTATGGACTTCAACTCCCAGAATTCTTCAGCCGGCAAAGCCAGCAAAACTTTAAGACTTGCGGACTTCAACTCCCAGAATTCCTCAGCCAGCAAAGCCAGCAAAACTTACGGACTTCAAATCCCAGAATTCCTCAGCTAGCAAAACTTGAAGACTTGTGGACTTCAACTCCCAGAATTCCTCACCCAGCAAAGCCAGCAAAACTTGAAGACTTGCGGACTTCAACTCCCAGAATTCCTCAGCCAGCAAAGCCAGCAAAACTTGCGGACTTCAACTCCCAGAATTCCTCAGCTAGCAAAACTTGAAGACTTGTGGACTTCAACTCCCAGAACTCTGAGAGTTGAAGTCCACAAGTCTTAAAGTTGCCAAGGCTGGAGATCCCCGACCTAGACCAATGCCAGCTCGACGTCCTGCAGCCCACAAACAGCCCACTCGGGCTCCGTTTTCAGCTAGGTCAGCCTCCAGCAGCCCTCTGCCGTTTTCGCTAGCAGCGGCACCACGGGCTGGTCCTTTGCTCTTTCCAGGGCGGCTACGTGGGCCATATTTAAGCATCCCACGAGCTGGATCTGGGCCGTGGTCCTTGAGTTTGACACCCCTGCCATAACAAGAGCAGGGGTTATTTTACGAAAAGCCGTAAAACGGGGCGAAAGCCAAGGTCTCGCTTCACAAGCAGAAATTTTGGGGCTCAAAAGGTGGTAGTAAGTCGAGGATCCACCTGTACCGGGGCCGCTTCTTCTTCTAAAAAGAAGAGGGCCGTGAAAATATTTACAGATCCCTCGCATCCTGGACATAAACTGTTTAAACTCCTACCCTCAAAACGACGCTATAGAGCACTGCACACCAGAACAACTAGACACAAGAACAGTTTTTTCCCGAAGGCCATCACTCTGCTAAACAAATAATTCCCTCAACACTGTCAGACTATTTACTGAATCTGCACTACTATTAATCGTTTCATAGTTCCCATCACCAATCTCTTTCCACTTATGACTGTATGACTATAACTTGTTGCTGGCAATCCTTATGATTTATATTGATATATTGACCATCAATTGTGTTGTAAATGTTGTACCTTGATGAACGTATCTTTTCTTTTATGTACACTGAGAGCATATGCACCAAGACAAATTCCTTGTGTGACCAATCACACTTGGCCAATAAAAATTCTATTCTATTCTATTCTATTCTATTCTATTCTATTCTATTCTATTCTAAAGAAATTCCCGCTGAGGAGCAGCAAGAGAGACCAGCTGGGCTGTTGAAAGGGGGT
Source organism: Ahaetulla prasina (assembly GCF_028640845.1). Taxonomy (NCBI): domain Eukaryota; kingdom Metazoa; phylum Chordata; class Lepidosauria; order Squamata; family Colubridae; genus Ahaetulla; species Ahaetulla prasina. The sequence continues at coordinate 110,255,019 of NC_080544.1, forward strand.
TGTTGACATGTAGGTTCAACGTGAAGGAGGTTTCCAGAAAGGAAGGAAGGACCCGGGTGGAAACCTCCAGGGTCAGCCAAGTAGAAAGCGTTTAAGGCTGGCCGAGTCTCAAGAACCTGGAGGCCCCGACGACAGCTAGTCCTCTACTTATAACCATTCGTTCACTGATGGTCCGAAGTCACGACGACCCGGGGGGAAAAAAATGTACTTAGGACATGGTTTGTCTCACTTGCAACCGCTGCAGAGTCCCCGGTGGTCAGGTGATCAGAATTCGGATGCTTGGCGACAGATTCATATTTACGACGGTCGTAGTGTCCTGGGGTCAGGGGATCCCCTTTGGCGACTTTCGGACCAGCAAAGTCGATGGGGAAGCCGGATTCGCTTCACTATCGTGTGATTAATAACAGAGTTGGAAGGGACCTTGGAGGTCTTCTAGCCCACCCCCCTGCTCAAGCAGGAGACCTTCTACCACTCCAGACAAGTGGCTGTCCAGTCTCTTCTTAAAAACCTCCAGTGATGGAGCGCCCACAAGTTCTGGGGGCAAGCTAAAAGTAAACCTAATCAAGGAACGACCAAGTCCATTCACACCAACAATGACAGGGAAAGCCACATTTATATAAACAGAGAGCAAACCCCACTCCCTGCTAACACTGATGATGTTCCCTAGTTGGGTAATGAAATGTCCACAAGAAAACAACCAAATTCAGAGAGCACCCACATTTCTCCTCCTCCTCCTCCTCCTCCTCTTCTTCACAAACCCCACTCCGTTCTATCACTGATGATGTTACCTAGTTGGGTCATGAAATGTCCATGAGAAAACAATTAAGTTCAGAGAGCACCCACAGTTCTCCTCCTCCTCCTCCTCTTCCTCCTCTTCACAAACCCCACTCCCTTCTAGCCTTGATGATGTTACCTAGTTGGGTCATGAAATGTCCATGAGAAAACAACCAAATTCAGAGAGCACCCATAGTTCTCCTCCTCCTCCTCCTCCTCCTCCTCCTCCTCCTCCTCCTCCTTCTCTTCTTCACACACCCCACTCCCTTCTAGCCTTGATGATGTTACCTAGTTGGGTCATGAAATGTCCATGAGAAAACAACCAAATTCAGAGAGCACCCACAGTTCTCCTCCTCCTCCTCCTCCTCCTCCTCCTCCTCTTCTTCACAAACCCCACTCCCTTCTAGCCTTGATGATGTTACCTAGTTGGGTCATGAAATGTCCATGAGAAAACAACCAAATTCAGAGAGCACCCACAGTTCTCCTCCTCCTCCTCCTTCCCCTCCTCCTCCTCCTCCTCCTCCTCCTCTTTTTCTTCTTCTTCACAAACCCCACTCCCTTCTAGCCTTGATGATGTTACCTAGTTGGGTCATGAAATGTCCATGAGAAAACAACCAAATTCAGAGAGCACCCACAGTTCTCCTCCTCCTCCTCCTCCTCCTCCTCTTCTTCACACACCCCACTCCCTTCTAGCCTTGATGATGTTACCTAGTTGGGTCATGAAATGTCTGCAGGAAAACAACCAAGATCAGAGTCATCCCCCTCCCCCTCCTCCCACCCTCCCCCTCCTCCCAAACTGCACTCCCTTCCAGCACTGATGATGTTATAACCTAGTTGGGCAATGAAGCTTTTTCCAGAAAACAACCAAACTCACACACATCCCTAGCCTGTTTCAGGAGCTTTTTAAAAACTCACGTCTCGGTCTACGTTCAGCACTGGGATGGATGGAAAACGGATGAATGGAAAAACTAGGGAGAAGGACGTATTTGCGAGGGTGTCCCGATTTGTCCCTCAGTAACCAGAATTCCCAACCGTGCTGGAGAAGAGCAATATTTCACCTACTACCCGTATTTACCCGTCAATAGAGGAACCACGGCAACTAGGAAAACACTAAACACATTCCCTGTTTTGAATTTCGTGAATATGGCACACCAAGCAGGCGACAGATACCCCAGGAAGAGGCACAAGGAATTACCGTATTTTTCGGAGTATAAGATGCACCGGAGTATAGGACGCAGCTTAGTTTTTGGGGAGGGAAATAAGAAAAAAGCTGATTGGCAGGTGGATCGGCCTCCCAGAATACCCCCCAATCAGCTGTTCCCAGAGGTGAATTTTAGCAACAGGTTCCTTGGTTGTGAGCTCTGTGCCTTACTTTTTTTGTTGTTGTTGTTGTTGCTTTTTTTTCTGTCTCTGAAACTTTTGAAACTCTGTTTCAGAAAAACCTGTTTTCTGCCTCTGAAAGCCTCCAAAACAACTTCAGAAAAAAGGCATCTGAAGCTCTGTTTGGGGGCTTCTTTTTCTGAAGCTCTGTTTGGAGGCTTTTTTTCAGAAGCTCTGTTTGGGGGCTTCTTTTCTGAAGCTCTGTTTGAGGGCTTCTTTTCTGAAGCTCTGTTTGAGGGCTTCTTTTCAGAAGCTCTGTTTGGGGGCTTTTTTTCTGAAGCTCTGTTTGGGGGCTTCTTTTCTGAAGCTCTGTTTGGGGGCTTCTTTTCTGAAGCTCTGTTTGGGGGCTTATTTTCTGAAGCTCTGTTTGAGGGCTTCTTTTCTGAAGCTCTGTTTGGAGGCTTTTTTTCAGAAGCTCTGTTTGGGGGCTTCTTTTCTGAAGCTCTGTTTGGGGGCTTCTTTTCTGAAGCTCTGTTTGGAGGCTTCTTTTTCTGAAGCTCTGTTTGGGGGCTTTTTTTCTGAAGCTCTGTTTGGGGGCTTCTTTTCTGAAGCTCTGTTTGGGGGCTTCTTTTCTGAAGCTCTGTTTGGAGGCTTCTTTTTCTGAAGTTCTGTTTGGGGGCTTTTTTTCAGAAGCTCTGTTTGGGGGCTTCTTTTCTGAAGTCTGTTTGAGGGCTTCTTTTCTGAAGCTCTGTTTGAGGGCTTCTTTTCTGAAGCTCTGTTTGGGGGCTTCTTTTCTAAAGCTTCATTTCTGATGCTTTTTTCAGCCTCTGAAACCTTTGAGAAGCTGGGCGGGGCTACATTCAGAGTATAAGGCGCACCCAGATTTTCACCCTCTTTTTTGGGGAAAAAAGATGCATCTTATACTCTGAAAAATATGGTGCCCACAAGCGGAAAATACTCAAGGGCACCAGGAGAATTTAAATTTTACCCCATTGTATTTTAAGGAAACTGTTTTGATCTCGCGTCCAGATTTAAGGAAGTTGGATGCAAGGACCCTGCAAGAAAGGAAGGATCCAGCTGGGTGGGAGGACAAAAACTCAGGATATTAACCCGCCCACCCGCCTGGACATCATCACGTCCCATTTAGCCACATTTTTGAGGCTCTGCGCATATGCGGAAGGCCCTGCGCGCACTATTTGCAAACCAGTAGCGAAGGTAAGTGAATACCATCCCTGGCGGCAATATAAATTTTCTGAAATAAATAAATCAATATAAAATTGGGGGGGTGGGGAATGTGGTTGCTCAAGGAAGGAAACAATTTCTTGTATTTAGGACACTCGTCCACGCATCACTTCACGTCGTGAAGGAGGGCAAAGCTTGACGCAGAATTCATTCTCACCTAATACTCCGTTCCCTCGAAACAAATTCACTTGTTCGGCACTTGCCAAGAGTGGAATTATCACCCCAACACATCCTATCGCTTAGGAAAATATAACCCGGCTTCCCTCTCGGGTTTACCACAACAATGTTTGGTTGCCAGCCTCGACATGAAATGAGTTTATTTATGGGAGCTTCAAAGCACACGCAGCGAACCCACTGAACCGATTCTTTCAGGAATATTGGTCTATAGGGCAGGGGTGTCAAATTCGATGTCATTGAGGACCGGATCAGGGTTGATCTTGGGGGCGGGGGGGGGGGGAAAGCAGGAGTGAAATGCTCCCGGTTCGGACCGGATCGCTTTATCCGGGAGCGATGGCGGCGGGTGGTTCAGAGAATCGGTAGCAAAAATCCCTGCCCTCCCCCCCCCCCCATGCCCAGCTGAGCCGTGCAATCATCAGAGAGTTTTTTTTCCTACTTTTAAAAGCATTTTTTCTTCGGCAAAAAAAAATGCTTTTAAAAGTTTTTTTTTAAAAAAGCCTCTGATGATCGCACAGCTCAGCTGGGATCGTCTGAGTCTTTTAAAAGCATTTTTTCTACAGCCTCTTCCGCCGAAAAAAGGCTTGTAAAAGGCTCCTCTGACGATCCCACTTGAGTTGCCTGATCGTCAGAGGCTTTTTTTTTTCTTTTAAAGGCAAAAAAAAAATGCTTTTAAAAGCCTCTGACGATCAGGCAACTCAGCTGGGATCGTCAGAGGAGCCTTTTACAAGCATTTTTTTACAACCTCTTCGGCTGTAGAAAAAATGCTTTTAAAAGTTAAAAAAAATTGGCCACGCCCACCCAGTCACATTACACCCTCCCCACCAAGCCACGCCCACAGAACTGGTAGTAACAAATTTTACATTTCACCACTGGGGTCAAGATGGGCGTGGCCAGGGTGGGTGTGGCTAGCTTGACATTTCTCGTGTTGGGGGCACGTGTATGGGCTCCTGAGCTCCGTTTCCGGCTGTGACGGCCTCCTGCAACCCTCTGCCAGTGAAAACGGAGCTCAGGAGGGCCACGCAGCCACCCGCCCCCTTCTTTTTGGAGAAACACGGTAAGGGAGACATTTCTTAAGTGAGCTTTGCCTTGTTTTACAAACTTTCCTGCCACAGTCGTTAAGTGAATTGCTGCGGCTGTTATATTATGAGCATGGGAGATTGTTTTTCAATCCTTCATTGGTGGCGCAGCGGTTAGAGTGCAGCCCTGCACGCTACTTCTGCTGACTGCCGGCTGACTGCAGTTTGGCAGTTCGAATCTCACCAGGCTCAAGGTTGACTCGGCCTTCCGTCCTTCCAAGGTCGGTAAAATGAGGACCCAAATTGTTGGGGGGAAATATGCTGACTCTGTAAACCGCTTAGAGAGGGCTGTAAAGCACTGTGAAGCGGGATATAAGTCTTAAGTGCTATTGCTCTTCCTTCCTCCTTCCTCCTTTCCTGCCTTCCTCCCTCCTTATATATTCCCTCCCTTCTTCCTCCCTTCCTTCCTTCCCTCCCTCCCTCCCTCTCTTCCTTCCAAGCAAACTCTGCCCACAGTCTAGAGTTCGATCCTGACCAGCTCGAGATTGACTCAGCCTTCCATCCTTCCCAGCTCGGTAAAATGAGGACCCAATTAGGGCCTCTGGTGGCTCAGGCTGGTAAGACAGTCTGTTATTAACAGCAGCTGCTTGCAATTACTGCAGGTTCAAGTCCCACCAGGCCCAAGGTCAACTCAGCCTTCCATCCTTTATAAGGTAGGTAAAATGAGGACCCAGATTGTTGGGGGCAATAAGTTGACTTTGTATGTAATATACAAATGGATGAAGACTATTGCTTGACATAGTGTAAGCCGCCCTGAGTCTTCGGAGAAGGGCGGGATATAAATGCAAATTTAAAAAAAAACTAGTTGAGGGCAATAGGCTGACTCTGTAAACTGCTTAGAGGTGCTTAGAGGTTCTGAAGGCCTATGAAGAGGCATATTTATTTATTTATTTTATTTATTTATTTAATCAAATTTTTATACCGCCCTATCTCCCGAAAGACTCAGGGCGGTTTACAGCCCGATAAAATACAAATATCATACAAGGTAAAACATCAATTAAAAAACTTATTTAAATAGGCCAGAAATTTAAAATTACAATTAAAATGCTAAAACCCCATTACCTAAAAATTAATAACTAACCCCAGTTAAAATTCAGTAAAACTTTTAATCCAGTCCCGCTTGGATAAATAAATGCGTTTTCATCTCACGGCGAAAAGTCCGAAGACCAGGCATTTGGCGTAAACCAGGGGGAAGTTCTTTCCAAGCGCAGGAGCTCCCACAGAGAAGGCCCTGCCCCTGGGAGCCGCCAGCTGACATTGTTTGGCGGACGGCACCCTGAGAAGACCCTCTCTGTGTGAGCGTACGGGTCGGGGGGAGGCATGAGGTAACAGCAGGCGGTCCCGTAAGTACCCGGGCCCTAAGCCATGGAGCGCTTTAAAGGTGGTAACCAACACCTTGAAGCGCACCCGAAAGACCACAGGAAGCCAGTGCAGACTGCGTAGTAGTGGTGTTACATGGGAGCAACGAGCATATAAGTCTAGGTGCTAATGCAAGTGCTATTGTTGGTGCAAAGTGTGAATTTTCCCTGCCACCTACCGCCAAGAAACAACAGTGGGGACAAGTAGGAGACTAGAAACACTGACCTTCCATTGTTCCTTCGGAAGCAGCTTCACCACTACGATGTCACCATTCAGGGCTCTGTTGCGAGCGACGACTCCGTCAATGAAAATATCCTGAGTGCCATCCTGGGAAAGAAATGATTTGTTTATATAGGATACGGATTTGAGAGTAAAATAAAATTTAAAAAAAAGACAACATATTACATGCAGGGTTGATTTATCTTGAGATCAATTTAAGCAGCAGAACGATATACAGGTCATCCTCGTCTTACGACCGCAACTGAGCCCAAAATGTCTGTCCTTAAGCAGGACATCCGTTAAGTAGATTTTGGCCCATTTTACGATCTTTCTGGCCACGGTTTTTAAGTGAGTCACTGCAAGCTGTTAAGTTAGTAACGTTGTTGTTCAGTGAATCCGGTTGATTTGGCTCGTCAGAAAGTCACAAAAGGGGGGACTCCGGAACACTGCAAGCGTCGTAAGTATGAGTCAGTTGCCAAGTGGCTGGATTTTGATCACCTGACCACGGGGAGACTGCGACGGCCGTTAAGCGTGAAAAAACGGACATAAGTCCCTTTTTTTCAGTGCTGTAGTAAGTGAATCACTGCAATTGTTAAGTGAGCCAGATCAACCTACAGATTAACAGAGTTGGAAGGGACCTTGTGGGTCATCTAGTCCAACCCCCTTCCACAGCCAAAGCAGGAGACCGCTAGACCATTTCTGACATATGGCTGTCCAGTCTCTTCTTAAACGCCTCCAGTGATGAAGCTCCCACAACTTCCGAAGGCAACTTCTGTTCCATGGGTTGATGGTTCTCACTGTCAGAAATTTTCTCCTTATTTCTAGGTTGAATCTCTCCTTGGTCAGTTTCCATCCATTATTCCTTGTCTGGCCTTCGGGTGCCTTGGAAAAGAGCTTGACCCCCTTCCTCCTCTCTGTGGCAGCCCCTCAAATATTGGAAGACTTCTACCCTGTCTCCCCTGGTCCTTCTCTTCACTAGACTAGCCATGTCTTCAGTCCATCCATGGTTCATTCAGATGTCTTTCTTTCTTTTTCTTCCTTCCTTCCTTCCTTCCTTCCTTCCTTTCTTTCTCTGTCTTTCTTTCTCTTCTTCCTCCCTCCTCCCTCCCTCCCCCTTCCTTCCTTCCTTCCTTCCTTCCTTTTGCTTTGGAAAACAGCTTGACCTTCTTCCTCTCTGTGGCAGCCCATCAAATATTGGAAGATGCTCTCCTGTCTCCCCTGGTCCTTCTCTTCACTAGACTAGCCATGTCTTCTGTCCATCCATGGTTCACTCAGATGCCTTTCTTTCTTTTTCTTCCTTCCTTCCTTCCTTCCTTTCTTTCCTTTCTTTCTCTGTCTTTCTTTCTCTTTCTTCCCTCCCTCCCTCCCTCCCTCCCCCCTTCCTTCCTTCCTTCCTTCCTTCCTTTTGCTTTGGAAAATAGCTTGACCCCCTTCCTCCTCTCTGTGGCAGCCCCTCAAATATTGGAAGATGCTATCCTGTATCCCCTGATCCTCCTCTTCACTAGACTAGCCATGTCTTCTGTCCATCCATGGTTCACTCAGATGTCTTTCTTTCTTTTTCTACCTTCCTTCCTTTCTTTTCTTTCTTTCCTTTCTTTCTCTGTCTTTCTTTCTTTCTTTTTCTTTCTCTTTCTTCCCTCCCTCCCTCCCTCCCTCTCCCCTTCCTTCCTTCCTTCTTTCCTTCCTTCCTTCCATTTGCTTTGGAAAATAACTTGACCCCTTCCTCTCTGGGGCAGCCCCTCAAATATTGGAAGGCTGCTATCCTGTCTCCCCTGGTCCTTCCCTTCACTAGACTAGCCATGTCTTCTGTCCATCCATAGTTCACTCAGATGCCTTTCTCTCTTTCTTTCTTTCCTTCCTTCCTTCCATCCTTCTTTCCCTTCCTCCCTCCCTCCTTCCCTCCCCCCTTCCTTCCTTCCTTCTTTCCTTCCTTCCTTCCTTTTGCGTTGGAAAACAGCTTGACCCCCTTCCTCCTCTCTGTGGCAGCCCCTCAAATATTGGAAGATGCTCTCCTGTCTCCCCTGGTCCTTCTCTTCACTAGACTAGCCAGGCCCAGTTCCTGCCATCATGCGGCCGTTCATCATGCGGCCGTTAAGCGAATCTGGCTTCCGTCCTTGATTTTGCTTGTCAGAAGTCAGCTGGGAAAGTCACAAAGGGTGATCACGTGACCCCAGAACACTACAACCGTCATAAATACACGCCAGTTGCCAAGCGCCTGGATTTTGATCCCGTGACCACGGGGATGCTACATCGGTTATAAGTGTGAAACCTGGTCATAAGCACTTTTTTTTCAGTGCCGTCGTAACTCTGAACAGTCACAAAGCGAATGGTTGTAAGTTGGGGACTATCTATATGTTGTACAGGTGTGCACAGGGTCTCCGATACAAAAATTGTCGGACAAGCCTTAAAGTTGCCAAGATTGGACGCCTCGGATGTATACCAAAGCATGTTGGAAGTACAGACAAGTCCTCGACTTACGACCAAGTGAGAAATTTGTTCAGTGAGCTCTGCCCCACTTTACCACCACTTTTGCCACCGCTGCTGAGCAAATCGCCGCAGTTGTTAAGTGAGGAACACGGCTGTTAAGTGAATCCGGCTTCCCCATTGACTTTGCTTTGTCAGAAGGTCGCAAAAGGAGATCGCGTGACCCCGGGAACACAGCGACCGTCATAGAATAGAATAGAATAGAATAGAATGGAATAGAATAGAATAGAATAGAATAGAATAGAATAGAATAGAATAGAATAGAATAGAATGGAATGGAATGGAATAGAATAGAATGGAATAGAATAGAATAGAATAGAATAGAATAGAATAGAATAGAATAGAATAGAATAGAATAGAATAGAATAGAATGGAATGGAATAGAATGGAATGGAATGGAATAGAATAGAATAGAATGGAATAGAATAGAATAGAATGGAATAGAATAGAATAGAATAGAATGGAATAGAATAGAATAGAATAGAATAGAATAGAATAGAATAGAATAGAATAGAATGGAATGGAATAGAATAGAATGGAATAGAATAGAATAGAATAGAATAGAATAGAATTTTTTATTGACCAAGTGTGATTGGACACACAAGGAATTTGTCTTGGTGCATCTGCTCTCAGTGTACATAAAAGAAAAGATACGTTCATCAAGGTACAACATTTACAACACAATTGATGGTCAATATATCAATATAAATCATAAGGATTGCCAGCAACAAGTTATAGTCATACAGTCATAAGTGGAAAGAGATTGGTGATGGGAACTATGAGAAGATTAATAGTAGTGCAGATTCAGTAAATAGTTTGACAGTGTTGAGGAATTATTTGTTTAGCAGAGTGATGGCCTTCGGAAAAACTGTTCTTGTGTCTAGTTGTTCTGGTGTGCAGTGCTCTATAGCGTCGTTTTGAGGGTAGGAGTTGAAACAGTTTATGTCCAGGATGCGAGGGATCTGCAAATATTTTCACGGCCCTCTTCTTGATTCGTGCAGTATACAGGTCCTCAATGGAAGGCAAGTTGGTAGCAATTATTTTTTCTGCAGTTCTAATTATCCTCTGAAGTCTGTGTTTTTCTTGTTGGGTTGCAGAACTGAACCAGACAGTTATAGAGGTGCAAATGACAGACTCAATAATTCCTCTGTAGAACTGAATCAGCAGCTCCTTGCGCAGTTTGAGCTTGCTGAGTTGAGTCATAAATATGAACCAGATGCCAAGCATCTAAATGTAAACCATGTGACCACGGGAACACTGCTACGGTCATAACTGTGAGAAACGGTCAAGTCCCTTTTTTTCAGTGCCGTTGTAACTTTGACCGGTCACTAAACAAACTATTGTAAGTCAAGGGCCACCTGTAATTTTTTGACAAATTTTTCAAAACTTGAGAGTTGTGTTTAAGGAAGGAGCTGGGCTGTGCTTCAAAAGTTTTCTGCTAGGTAATCCCTTCCTTGCTAGAACATTCCAAATTTAAAGTTACGGAGCCCTTTTATAATTCAGAGCAATGGTGGTGCTCATCTCCGTTTCAAAGCCGAAGAGCCAGCGCTGTCCGAAGACGTCTCTGTGGTCATGTGACCGGCATGACTCAATGCCGAAGGCGCACGGAACACTATTACCTTCCCACCAAAGGTGGTCCCTATTTTTTCTACCTGCATTTTTTACGTGCTTTCGAACTGCTAGGTTGGCAGAATGTTATATTACTACTGTTACTACTGTTATATTACTACTATATTACTACTACTGTTACTACTGTTATATTACTACTGGCTAAATTGACACTTGTATATGCAATATATAAAACTAAGCATGCAGTGATAGAACGAGTATCCTTAACGTTCACATTTAACCAATATTATTGCATGTTCAAGGTAAGACTCAACGTCTTTAAATTATCCCTACACCTTGGAGGAACACAGTTCTTTTATCTTATAACATAACATAACATAAGAGTTGGAAGGGACCTTGGAGGCCTTCTAGTCCAACCCCCTGCCCAGGCAGGAAACCCTACACCATTTCAGACAAATGGTTATCCAACCTCTTCTTAAAAATTTCCAGTGTTGGAGCATTCACAACTTCTGCAGGCAAGTTGTTCCACCGATTAATTGTTCTAACTGTTAGGAAATTTCTCCTTAGTTCTAAGTTGCTTCTCTCCTTGATTAGTTTCCACCCATTGCTTCTTGTTCTACCCTCAGGTGCTTTGGAGAATAGCTTAACCCCCAAATCTTCTTTGTTGCAACCCCTGAGATATTGGAAGACTGCTATCATGTCTCCCCTAGTCCTTCTTTTCATTATGATTTATGATTTATATTGATATATTGACCATCAATTTTGTTGTAAATGTTGTACCTTGATGAAGGTATCCTTTTGTGTACACTGAGAGCAAATGCACCAAGACAAATTCCTTGTGTGTCCAATCACACTTGGCCAATAAAAAAATTCTATTCTATTCTATTCTATTCTATTCTATTCTATTCTATTCTATTCTATTCTATTCTATTATTCTATTCTATTCTATTCTATTCTATTCTATTCAACTAGACATACCAAGTTCCTGCAACCGTTCTTCACAATCTTAATTGTGTGCCCTGCTACTTAGAATCTTTGAAAAAGTATTTCTCTCTCTATAACCAATGTTTCTCATTCAGCTGTCCTTATTGAGATAAATGTAGACACAGATGTCACTCAATGATACCTAGAATACAACAAAAATTTTCAGACCTTTTTTAATGTATTGCAAAATTTGAGCTTTGGCATTTTTAAGTAGCTTTTCTGAAAAACCAAAGTCAGTGGGGGCGGGAAAAAGTTTTCCGCTGAACCTCTCAAACAAACACAAGGACAAAACCCTCCACAGCTAACAACTCCGGTGATGTCAGCACCAGCGAACAGGTGCTCCAGAGAAAATCGGCCGCCCTACGTGCCAAATTGAAGCCTCGGCGGTTTAGAAGTAGCTAGAGAGGAAGCATGGATGGGGTATTTTCCCATCATGAGGTTCCTGCCGAGGAAAATATACTTTTTTCCCCTAATCACACCTCCAGGCTGGAATAGCCACAAATATTTTATTTTCTAGCAACGTTGATAAAGCGCCGGGGAACTGACCCCGTCCCGCCGCTGGGATATTTTATACAGCCAGGCCATTCTTCCGTCAAGACGAGTCTAAACCTCTGCAGCCGGAGAGATCGACAGCTGGTTCGAGGCTGCCTCCCATGATCCGATGCCGAAAAATTGCAAAGCTTGTTGGATGAAATCGCTCGGCCTGGAAGCCAGATTTCGGCTTTGCCGTCCCGTCCCCACATCCCTCTCCGCCCCTGCAAGTAATCCCACCGCAGAGTTACGTCACTCGGCACCCCGGTTGGGACGTGCCAAGAGGTGACACAAAAGGCAGATTCTTTTTGCCTGGTTTTGTTGTGCTTATCGCACTCCAGGAAAATTAAAACTGGCAGGGCCTTGCGGTCCGGTCGAAATGCTGGAAGGAATACTCTCGGCTTCACGTTGCGGCTTTTGGCAAATAAAACCGGCTCATTCACCTGTTCCTTGAGCTGGAATTTTTCTCTCACCAAGTCGCTGCAGCAAAGCTGCGAGGGGCGGCCGACGTCTCCCCATTTCCCCAATCACCTGGGTATGTGGCTGGACAGTCCTCAATTTAGACCAGAGCAGAAGAGAATAACAAGAGTTGGAAGGGACCCGGGAGGTCTTCTAATCCAATCCCCTGTTGAAACAGGAGACACTGTATGTCCTGTCTCTTCTTAAAAACCTCCAGTGTTGCAACATTGACAACATCTGCCTGTCTGTCTGTCTGTCTGTCTACCCATCCATCCATCATCTATCTATCGGAATAGAGCTGGAAGGGACCTTGGAGGTCTTCTAATCCAACCCCCTGTTGAGGCAGGAGACCATATATCTCTCTTCTTAAAAATAACAATGTTTTAGTGTTGGAACATTGACAAATCCATCTATCTATCTATCTATCTATCTATCTATCTATCTATCTATCTATCTATCTATCCCCATCTATCCATCCATCCATCTATCCATCCACCCACCCACCCACCTACCCATCCATCCATCCATCTATCTACTATATCTATCTATCTATCTATCTATCTATCTATCTATCTATCTATCTATCTATCTATGTAGGTCTTTGGTTATTCGGGTTTTCTCCGGCGTAAAATTGGAAGTGTCTTGGCGACGTTTCGACAAAGTCTCATTCGTCATCTTCAGGCTTCAGCTTTGTGCTTCTGGGAGCAAATCTATCTATCTATCTATCTATCTATCTATCTATCTATCTATCTATCTATATCTACCTAATCTATCTATCCATCCACCCATCCGTCTATCTATCTATCTATCTATCTATCTATCTATCTATCTATCTATCTATCTATCTATCTACCTATACCCATCCATCCATCCATCTGTCCATCCACCCACCCACCTACCCATCCATCCATCTATCTACTAATCTATTATATCTTTCGATCTATCTATCTATCTATCTATCTATCTATCTATCTATCTATCTATCTATCTATCTATCTACTTAATCTATCTATCCATCCATCCACCCACCCATCCATCCATCCATCCATCCCTCCATCCATCCATCCATCCATCTAACGGAATAGAGCTGGAAAGGACCTTGAAGATCTTTTAGTCCAGCCCCCTGCTCAAGCAGGAGACCCTATGCATTTTTAGACAAGTTTCCAGTCTCTTCTTAAAAGAATCCAGTGATGAAGCACCCGTAACTTCTGGTGGCAAGCTGTTCCACTGGTTAATTGTTCTTACTGCTGGGAAGTTTCTCCTCAATTCTCTCCTTGGTTGATTTCCACCCGTTGCTTCTTGTCCTGCCTTCAGGTGCTTTGGACAATACGTGGACCCCTTCTTCTTTGGGGCAGCCCCTGAGATATTGGAAGACCGCTATCATGTCACCCCTTGTCCTTTTTTTCACTAGACTAGACATATCCAATTCCAGCAACTGCTCTTTATATGTTTTAGAGTCTCCAGTCCCCTAAATCCTCTTTGTTGCTCTTCTCTGCACTCTTTCTAGACTCTAAACATCTTTTTTTACATCGTGGCGATCAAAACTGGATGCCGTGATGATCCCAAATGAGCCCCAAATTTCTGTCGTTAAGCAAGATGATTTTAAGTGGGTTTTCCCCCATTTTACGACCTTTCCTACCTACCACCGTTAAGCGAATCACTACCATGGTTAAGTTAGTAATATTGCTGTTATGCGAATCTGGCTTGCCTGTCAACTTTGCTTGTGTGAAGGGCATCACACAACCCCGGGACGCTGCAGAAGTCATAAATACGAGTCAGCTGCCAGGTCTGAATTTGGATCCCTTGACCACGGGGTTGTCATGACTTAAGCAGATCCGCTGAACAGCCATGTGGTTCGCTTAACAACTCTGGCAAAAAGGTCATAAAACTGGGCACCCCTCCCTGAAACGACCGTCACGCTCAGCGATGGAGGCTCTTGTTCCAATTTTGGTCGCTGTAACTAGACTAGACTACCGTAGAGCTGTCAAACTTGATTTCATTGAGGGCCACATCAGGGTTGTGTTTGACCTGGGGGGTGGGGGGGTTAGCCAGCTTGATGTCACTCATGTCCGGGGGGCTTGTGGTGGCCCGAGCGGTCTGCCAGCTAAAACAGGCTCACGAGCTCTATTTTCAGCTGCGACGGCCTCTTGCAACTCTCTGCCAGTGAAAACGGAACCCGCAAGCGGCCCTCCGCCTTCGCTGGCAGAGGCACCGTGGGCCGGTCCTTCGCTGTTTCCAGAGTGGCCCCGTGGGTCAGATTTAAGCACCCTGCGGGCCAGATCCAGGCCCCTCGGCCTTGAGTTTGACACCCCTGGACTAGTGCATTCAGGTCAGGAATCACGTCAATTATTCTTGTCCTTCGGGAACATCAGCACTAGCTGTGCTTCCGTCCCAAAGACCTGAAGCCATCAAAACCTAAAGGGCCCGAAGCCAGGGGTGAAATGAGCCCGGTTCGTTTTTGTTTTTTTTTTACTTTTAAAAGCATTTTTTCTTCGGCCGAAAAAATGCTTTTAAAAGTGAAAAGAAAAAAAAAGCCTCTGATGATCGCGCGGCTCAGCTGGGATCGTCAGAGGCATTTTTTCTACAACTTCTTCAGCCAAAGAGGTTGTAAAAACCTCTTGTAGGGGCCTCTGGTGGCTCAGCAGACTAAGTCTGTCTGTTATTAACAGCAGCTGCTTGCAATTTCTGCAGGTTCAAGCCCCACCAGGCCCAAGGTTGACTCAGCCTTCCATCCTTTATAAGGTAGGTAAAATGAGGACCCAGATTGTTGGGGGCAATAAGTTGACTTTGTATATAATATACAAATGGATGAAGACTATTGCTTAACACAATGTAAGCCGCCCTGAGTCTTCGGAGAAAGTCGGGATATAAATTCAAATTAAAAAATGCTTTTAAAAGGCTCTTCTGATGATCTGCTGAGTTGCCTGATCGCCAGAGCCTTTTTTTTTCTTTTAAAGGCAAAAAAAAAAAAAAAAATCCTTTTAAAAGAAAAGAAAAGCCTCTGACGATCAGGCAACTCAGCTGGGATCGTCAGAGGAGCCTTTTAAAAGCATTTTTTTTTACAACCTCTTCGGGCCGAGAGAAAAAAAATGCTTTTAAAAGTTTTTTTTAAAAAAAAGTTGGCCACGCCCACCCAGTCACATTACCACCACCACCACCAAGCCACGCCCACAGAACCGGTAGTAACAAATTTTACATTTCACCCCTGCCCAAAGCCCATTCCTCAAATCGCAATGAGGTTGTTTCCCTGAAGTTTTCTCCCTTGGTTTCCCATCCCACCAGAGGAGGCGGAGAAATCTGAATCTCGCCACGAACTTTCCTTGGGTTTCTCTAAAAGGGACACCAAACGACAGAGCAATCCGTCAGTGGAACGGCCTGCGTCCAGAAGTGGTGGGTGCTCCCACACAGTGGTGGTCTTTAAGAAGAGGCTGGACGGCCATTTCTCTGACATGGTGCAGGGTCTCCTGCTCCAGCAGGGGGTTGGACTAGAAGACCTCCAAAGTCCTTTCCTGTGATTCTATGATTCTGAGATATGGGCCGTGGTGGCTCAGGCTGTAAGATAGCCTGTTATTAAAACACAGCAGCCTGCAATTACTGCAGGTTCTAGTGCCACCAGGCCCGAGGTTGACTCAGCCTTCCATCCTTTATAAGGTAGGTAAAATGAGGACCCAGATTGTGTGGGGGGGCAATAAGTTGACTTTGTAAATATACAAATAGAATGAGACTATTGCCTTACACACTGTAAGCCGCCCTGAGTCTTCGGAGAAGGGCGGGATATAAATGTAAAAAAAAAAAAAGATAGATAAATAAAGTACATGACAGAGGGAGGGAGGGATGGATGGATGGAAGGAACAGCTTGCCTTCAGAAGTTGTGGGGGCTCCAAAACTGGTGGTTACTAAGAAGAAATGGACAGCTATTTGTCTGAAATGGTATGAGGTCTCATGGTTGAGTTGACTAGATACAGGGGTCTACAACCTTGGCAACTTGAAGCCTGGCGGATTTCAACTCCCAGAATTCCTCAGCTAGCAATTCTAGGAGTTGAAATCCGCCAGGCTTAAAGTTGCCAAGGTTGGAGACCCCTGGACTAGAAGACCTCCTGGTACAATTATGAGATAGGTAAATGAGATAGGTGGCAGACAGAAGCATGGATGGATGGATGGATGGATGGATGGATGGATGGATGGAAGGAACAGCTTGCCTTCAGAAGTTGTGGGGGCTCCAAAATAGAATAGAATAGAATAGAATAGAATTTTATTGGCCAAGTGTGATTGGACACACAAGGAATTTGTCTTGGTGCATATGCTCTCAGTGTACATAAAAGAAAAGATACGTTCATCAAGGTACAACATTTACAACACAATTGATGGTCAATATATCAATATAAATCATAAGGATTGCCAGCAACAAGTTATAGTCATACAGTCATAAGTGGAAAGAGATTGGTGATGGGAACTATGAGAAGATTAATAGTAGTGCAGATTCAGTAAATAGTCTGACAGTGTTGATGGAACACTCAGCTAGCAAAGCTGGCTGAAGAATTCTGGGAGTTGAAATCCGCCAGGCTTAAAGTTGCCAAGGTTGGAGACCCCTGGATTAAAAGACCTCCTGGTACAATTATGAGATCGGTAAATAAGATAGATGGCAGACAGAAGCATGGATGGATGGATGGATGGATGGATGGATGGATGGATGGATGGATGGATGGATGGAACAGTTTGCTTCCAGAAGGTGTGGGTCCTCCAACACTGGAGATTACTTGGGAAGAGATTAGACCAGGAGTCTCCAACCTTGGCAACTTGAAGCCTGGAGGACTTAAATTCTGGGAGTTGAAGTCCTCCAGGCTTAAAGTTGCCAAGGTTGGGGACCCTTGGATTAGACCATTTATTTGTGTGGAATGGTATAGGGTCTCCTGCTTGAGCAGGGGGTTGGACTACAGGACCTCCAAGGTCCCTTCCAACTGGGTTACTCTAAGGACAAACTCAGGAGTTATTTTGCCCTCATTACCACAACAATGGCTATCAGTGGCCCGGCGCCCACCTTATACGTGTCTGATATTCCCAGGTCAGCAAACTCTTCAAGCGGAGCATTTCCCAAGCTGGCGACTTTAAGAAGTGCCTGAGTCACGGGTTCCACGGAAGGATAAAAGCCACTTAAGGAGGCCCTTAATTCCCAGCAGAGCGGCATTTCTCAACCTTTTTTTTTTTATTGGTGCTTTGGAAAATAGGTTGAAACCTTTCCCTTCCCCCCCCCCCAACACAAATCCTCTTCTTTGTGGCAGCCCCTCAGATATTGGAACATGGCTCATTCAAGGTGTTTTTCCAAAAGGCCTTCTGGGTATTTTTCCTGGGGGGGAAAGTTTCCCTTGTCATCCAAGACTTCAGAGGATCATTAGAACTGCAGAAAAAACAATGGCTACCAACCTGCCTTCCATTGAGGACCTGTATACTGCACAAATCAAGAAGAGGGCCGTGAAAATATTTGCAGATCCCTCGCATCCTGGACATAAACTGTTTCAACTCCTACCCTCAAAACGACGCTATAGAGCACTGCACACCAGAACAACTAGACACAAGAACAGTTTTTTCCCGAAGGCCATCACTCTGCTAAACAAATAATTCCCTCAACACTGTCAGACTATTTACTGAATCTGCACTACTATTAATCGTTTCATAGTTCCCATCACCAATCTCTTTCCACTTATGACTGTATGACTGTAACTTTGTTGCTGGCAATCCTTATGATTTATATTGATATATTGACCATCATTTGTGTTGTAAATGTTGTACCTTGACGAAGGTATCTTTTCTTTTATGTACACTCAGAGCATATGCACCAAGACAAATTCCTTGTGTGTCCAATCACACTTGGCCAATAAAAAATTCTATTCTATTCTATTCTATTCTGTTCTTCAATGGCAACTAGCCTGCCTTCCACAGAAGACCTGTAGATTGGGGGTGGGTGGGTGTCAGAAGGAGGGTTGAGGAAATATGGACAGACCCTTCACATCCTGGAGATAAAACTCTTCCAACTACATGCCAAAACAACCCGACACTGTTTTTCTTCCCCCTCGTGCCATTCCCTCTGATGAACACTTAATCCTCACAATATTGTTTTATGTCTAAGTATATTTACCCAGATTGCATGGCTGTATTCCCATTATCCTTCTCCTAATGCCATCGCTATTGTTATTATTACTAATCTGTTGTTTTGGATGTACACTGACAGCTTCTGCACCAGAAGCAAACCCCTTGCATCTCTAATCATAACTTACTTTTCTTTCTTTCTTTCTTTCTTTCTTTCTTTCTTTCTTTCTTTCTTTCTTTCTTTCTTTCTTTTTCTTCTTCTTCTGTTCCTCTCCTCTTCTTCTTCTTCTCCTTCTCCTCTTCTTCTTCTCCTTCTCCCTCCTTCCTTTTTCTCTTCTCCTTCTCCTCTTCTCCTTCTTTCCTCCTCCTCCTCCTCCTCATCTTTTCCTTCTTCTTCTTCTTCTCCCTCTCCTTCTTTCCTCCTCCTCTTCTTCTCCTTCTTTCCTCCTCCTCCTCCTCTCCTTCTCCTCTCTCCTTCTCCTCTTCTCCTTCTTCTTCTCCTCTCCTCCTCCTTCTTCCTCCTCCTCTCCTTCTTCCTCCTCCTTTTGTCCTCTCCTTCTCCTCTTCTCCTTCTTCTCCTCCTCTCCTTCTCCTCCTTCTTCCCTCCTCCTCTCCTTCTTCCTCCTTCCTTTTTGTCCTCTCCTTCTCCTCTTCCTCTTTCCTCCTCCTCCTCTTCATCTTCTCTTTCTTCTTCTCCCTCTCCCTCCTTCTTCTCCTCTCCTTCTCCTGTACTCTTTCTCCTCCTCTTCCTCTTTCTTCTTTCTTATTCTACTGCCTGATGAAGGCCTCTTCTGCATGTTTCCAAACCATACAGCCCTGAGGATTTCTTTTGCCAACTGGGCCCGCCATACTTGCCGATGTTGTCCATCCATCTTGTTTTAGGTCTCTTTCGTGGACTTTTTTTTTTATCAAGTGGGATCCATTCTACGACTGCCTTGGTCTAACCGCACTTGGCGAAAGAAAGTATTGTAATTCTAAGAAGCTCCTTCAGTTCAGAAGCTCCTTCAGACGAACTGGAGAAGCTTCTTGGATGAGGAGTGAAACATGTTTTTTTTCAAGGGGGGGACAAAAAAACCCTGAGAAGGTCCAGGTCATCTTGTTGTGTCTCGTCCGATCTCACCACAGCCGGGGCCTTCTTATCTGCTTCCGAACGCTGAAGAATGTCCTAGTATGCCTCCCGGCCCCAGCCCTGGCTCCATGCCCAGACAGGCTGAGGAGGAAGAAGTGCCTCCAGCCTCCAGCTCTGGCTCCATGCCCAGGCAAACGGAGCAATTAGACCCCTCCCCCTCCTCCACAGCATGTGAGCCTGAGGAAGGTCAATTACCAACAGCTGCAGACTGGAGTGACCCTCGCTTCAGAAGAATTGATAGGCGGTGGCAACAGAAGGAAGGGAGGGGCAGGCCTGGATAAGTGCTGAGTCATGGAGCCACACCCCATGGCCTATATAAAGGATCTGCTTTCTGGCATTCTCTGAGTCAGGCAAAGTCTAACATATCTTGCTGAAGTCACTTTCTGGTCTCCTGCCTGCCTTGAGGACTTTGCTAGGACTTTGGCAGAGCTGCGGAGGCACACCTGATTCGGATTTCCCTGACCCGGCCGTCAGCGGAGGAGTGGGACACGACACATCTCTTGCTCCTCCATCAATCCAGAGGCAGAGGGACGTTCACCCCACATAAGCCCCCCAATTGCTGGACTTTATAGGATTACTTACCGGGGAAGGAACGAAGGCATCGTGGTATTTCTTGGGGTTTATCCTTAGGGGTCCCTGAAGAAAGAGAGAGAGAGAGAGAGAGAGGAGAAAAAGGGAAACATTGAAATTAGATTTCAGCAAAGAAATCGCTTTAATGTGATGAATGGAAATCAGCGGGCCGTTTCCGATTGAGGCAAAACTTACTACAGGCAGCCTTCGGCTTACCAAAGCTCACTTGGTGACCCTTCAAAGTTACGACGGCACTGAGAAACGGGACTTAACGACCATTTTTTCAAAGGTACCACCTTCGCAGCAGCCGCTGCAAATTCAGATGTTTGTCAACTGCTTAGAATTTATGACTGTTGCTGTGTCCCGGGGAGGGGGGGGTGTCACGTGACCCCACAGGTGGGCTTCAAAAATTGTAGCAAGGGGTTCTCTTCCCGGTTGCTGGGTGGGCGTGGCCATGGTAGGCGTGGCCTAGTTGGCATCCTGCACCACAGGGGGGGGCGGCATTTTTGCCCTCCCTAGGCTCCCAAGGCTTTCCTTGAGCCTCCGGGAGGGCAAAAACGGCCTCCCCAGGCTCCGGAATCCATCTAGGCCCTTTTTTTGCCTTCCCCGAGCCTCCGCGCAGGCCCTGCACTTACCTGCATCCAAAACAGGCGATATGGGGACTCTTGGGAGGGGAGGGGAGGGGCTGGGTGGGCGGGGCCAGCCAGGATTTGGGAGTTCTCCAAACTGCATAGAATCTTAGCTAGAGGTTCTCCCAAACCCCTGCGAACCCCCAGCAGCCCCACCCCTGTGACCTTCTGACAAGCAAAGCCCATGGGGAAGCACCTGATCCACTTAACAACCAGGGTACTAACTTATCAACGGCCATGATTCGCTTAACAACCGCGGCAAGAAAGATCGTAAAATGGGGCAAAACTCACTTAACTGACATTTTGGGCTCAATTGTCATCATAAGCCGAAGATCACCTGCATAGATACAGTACATAAATGGCACAAACCTCTTCTTTTGGGGATTAATTCTAAATATTAGATTTAAACCTCATTTCACCATCTGCCAGTTCAAGGTTTGATTTTGCATATGAAAATTTCCTGCACCTGTAATGCCTCCCTCCGTTGTAAATAAGGCGCTTAGTAAGAAAAGGAGAATTATGGGGGACATGATAGCGGTATTCCAGTATTTGAGGGGCTGCCCCAAAGAGGAGGGAGTCAAGCTATTCTCCAAAGCACC